>NW_012321185.1:0-1653 GCF_000151885.1 Dipodomys ordii
CGGGACACAGCAGAACACATTGGGACACAACGGAGACACAGCAGGGAACCCAGCAGGACACGGGGGGACAAAGCGGGACACAGCGGGGGACACAGTGGGACACAGCGATGGACACAGCGGGGGACACAGCGGGGACACAGCGGAACACAGTGGGACACAGCGGGGACACAGCGGGCCACAGCAGGGACACAGCGGGGACACAGTGGGGACACAGCGGGACACAGCGGGACACAGTGGGGATACAATGGGACACAACCGGACACAGCAGGACACAGCGGGACACAGCGGGGACACAGCGGGGGACACAGCATGTCACGGCGGGACACAGCGGGGGACACAGCAGGACACAGTGGGGGACACAGAGGGACACATCGGCAGACACAGGGGGACACAGCAGGACACAGTGGGGGACACAGAGGGACACATCGGGAGACACAGCGGGACACAGCGGGGGACACAGCGGGGACAGAGCTGGACACAATGGGGTACACAGCGGGATAATGTGGGTACACAGCGAGGACACAGCGGGACACAGTGGGAAACAGCGGGACACAGTAGGACACAGCGGGACACAGAGGGGGACACAGCAGGACACAGCGGGATACACAGCGAGGACACAGCTGGCCCAGTGGGACACAGCAGTGACACAGCTGGACACAGCGGGGTACACAGCAGGACACAGCAGGACACAGCGGGACACAGCGGTGGACACAGCGAGAAACAGCGCAGGACATAGTGGAAGAAACATCGGGACACAGCTGGGAAAACAGCGTGACACAGCTGGGGACAACGGGGACACAGCGGGACACAGCGGGACACAGCGGGGACAGAGCGGGACATAGCGTGACACAGCGGGACACAGTGGGGGACACAGCGGGACACAGCGAGGGACACAGCGGGGGACACAGCGGGGACACAGCGGGACACAGTGGGACACAGCGGGGACACAGCGGGACACAACAGGGACAAAGCGGGGACACAGCGGGGACACAACGGGACACAGCGGGACACAGCGGGGATACAATGGGACACAACGGGACACAGCGGGATACACTGCTAGACACAGCGGGGACACAACGGGACACAGCAGGACACAGCGGGACACAGCGGGACACAGCGGGGACACAGCGGGGACACAGCGGGGGACACAGCATGTCAGGGCGGGACACAGCGGGGGACACAGCAGGACACAGTGGGGGACACAGCGGGACACATCAGCAGACACAGGGGGACACAGCAGGACACAGTGGGGGATACAGCGGCGACACAGCGGGAACACAGCGGGACACAGCGGGGACACAGCGGGACAGAGTGGGACACAGCGGGACACAGCCGGGCACACAGCAGGACACAGCGGGAACTCAGCGGGGGACACAGCTGGGACACAGCGCAACAAAGCGGGGGACATTGGGGACACAGCGGGGGACAACGGGGACACAGCGGGACACAGCGGGGAAACAGCGAGGACACAGCGGGACACAGCGGGACACAGCGGGGACAAAGCTGGACACTACAGGGTACACAGCGGGACACTGTGGGGACACAGCTAGGACACAGTGAGACACATTGGGACACAGTGGGACACAGCAGGACACAGCGGGACACAGCTGGCCCAGCGGGACACAGCGGGGACACAGCGGGGACACAGCGAGT
>NW_012321186.1:0-1653 GCF_000151885.1 Dipodomys ordii
TTGTGTCTCAGTGGGGTATTATGGGTAACTCATTGGGGATCCAGTGGGGGACAGCAGGTGAGATACATTTAGTACTTATGTTGTTATACTTTGGTATTAGCGGGATACAGTTGTTACACAGCAATATACATCTGTACACAGTTGGTTCACATCCGTTCATTGCTTGTGTCACAGTGTTTTACAGCGGGGGACACAGCGGGACACAGCGGGACACAGTGGGGACAGAGCGGGACACAGTGGGGACACAGCGGGGGACACAGCGGGGCACAAAGTCAGACACCACGGGATACAGCAGAACATAGCTGGGGACACAGCGGGTGACACAGCGGGGGACACAGCGGGTGACAGCGGTGACACAGCTGTGGACAGCGGGGACACACCGGGACACAGCGGGGGACAGCGGGGACACAGGGGGGACACAGCGAGGACACAGCGGGGGACACAGCGAGGACACAGCGGAAACACAGGGGGGACAAAACAGGACACAGCGGGACAAAACGGGACACAGCGGGACACAGGGGGGATACAGCGGGGGACAGCGGTGACACCCCTCGGGTCAGCAGGGACACAGCGGGACACAGCGGGAGACAGCGGCGACACAGCGGGACACAACGGGGACACACCGTGGACACAGCAGGACACAGCGGGGACACAGCAGGGACACAACGGGACACAGCGGGGGACATCGGGGACACAGCGGGACACAGCGGGACACAGCAGGGACACAGCGGGTCACAGCGGGGACACAGTGTTTGACACAGCGAGGACACAGCGGGACACAGAGGGATACACAGAGAGGACACAGCGTGACACATGGGGACACAGCGGGACACAGCAGGGGACACAGAGGACACAGCGGGACACAAATCGGGACACAGCAAGGACACAGCGGGACACAGCGGGAAAGAGCGGCACACAGCGAGGGACACAGCCTGGGACACAGCGGGCTACAGCGGCACACAGTGGGGACACAGCGGTGTACACAGCGGGGGACACAACGGGTGACACAGCGAAACACAGTGGGGTACACAAAGGGACACAGCGGGGGACACTGTAGCGGACACAGTGGGACTTATCGGTACACAGCGGGACACAGCGGGGAACACAGCGGGGGACACAGCGGGACACAGCGGGGAAATAGTCGGGGACACAGCGGGGGACACAGCGGGATACAGAAGGACACAGCGAGGACACAGCGGGACACAGGAGGACACAGCGGGGACACAGTGGGACACAGCTGCTGATACAGCGAGGACCAGCGGGACAAAGCGGGACAGAGCTTGATACAGCGAGAACACAACGGGACACAGCGGGGGACACAGCAGGGAACACAGCGGGACACAGCGGGGGTCACAGCGGGACACAGCGGGACACAGAGGGGACAAAGCAGGGGACAAAGCGGGGACACAGCGGGACACAGCGGGACACAGCTGGACAAAGCGGGGACACAGCAGGGGACACAGCGGGGGCAGCGGGGACACAGTCGGACACAACAGGACACAGCAGGACACAGCAGGGACACATCGCGGACACAGCGGGACACAGCGAAGACACAGCGGGACACAGAAGGGACACAGCGGGGGACAGCAGGGAGAAACAGACGGGGACACAGCGGGGGACAGCGGAACACATTGGGGACACAGCGGGGGATGA
>NW_012321187.1:0-1653 GCF_000151885.1 Dipodomys ordii
TCCGGTCCCGCGCCCGCGTGTCATCTGGTCCCGGTCCCGCGCCTGCGTGTCATCTTGGTCCAGTCACACGCCGTGCGTATAGTCTTGGTCCGGTCCCGCGCCCTGCGTGTGGTCTAGGTCCTGTCCCGCGCAGTGTCAGGAGTTGGAAAGCAGGCCCGGATCCCTGTTCTAGCCCTCGAGTGTGATGAGCTGAGCTCCAGCACTGAGAACGCCGCAGCTCAGGGCCTGCTCCTTGCCCGAGCCCCACAGCCGACGGTGGCCGCAGCTCAGTGCCTGCTCCTTGCCCGAGCCCCACAGCCGACGGTGGCCGCACGTCCGCGCGCAGCCCATACAATTGTCTCCCCCGACCGACACCTGTGCCCAGGGCCCAGTGGTGACGGGAGAGCGGCGCGCTGCCCCCCGCGCCACGCGTGCAAGCTGAGAAGAATGCCTTGAAATGATGTCCCCCCACCTTGGGGCTTCCCTGGAGTCCTGCTCCTAATTATCTCTTTAATATCTCTTTATCTTCCAGCCCCTGCTTCCTGACCGGATGGTGATATCTGAAGCACTCAGCGGCAACCAGACAGCCAGAGGGGAACGCGAGCCATCCATGCAGGTGGCGTAACCGTCCATCCTCACCCCCCCCCCGCAGGCGTTTACTCGACCACGACCACGACCTCCGACACCCCCCCCGCACCAAAATCCACAACCCTACCCTCGGAACAAAATAAAACATATTTGCTTGAATCTCACGCTGCCTTTTGTTTGTAATTGACGCAATAGGCGAAGGGGAGGGATCTCATTTCTGGTGCCTGACGGGGGGGAGTGGGGAGGGGGCGGGGGAATTGGAGAGGAGAGAAGAGGGGGCAGAGGGCATCTCAGTGTATCTGTGTGTGTGCGTGCGTGCATCTTTGAGGAAACTCAAAGATCGGACGCGACAGAGCATGTATGTAGTCCAGCCGGACCAATTCACCACGTCTCTGTCTCTTGTCTCTCTGTTTCTGTTTCTCTATTTCTCTCTCTGTGTCTCTTTGTCTCTGTCTGTCTGTCTGTCTGTCTGTCTGTCTGTCTGTCTCTCTCTCTCTCTCTCGTTTGAATTCTCTCTCCCGCCCGCCCGCCCGCCCGCACTCCCTCCCTCCTTTTCCTCTCGACTTGCCAGTCAATCCTGGGGCTTGAGCTACTGTACTGGCGCTCCAACACACAAGGGTCCCACTCCGAGCCTGCCTGCCTGCCTGCCTGCCTATGCATGGGCCCCATACTCCAACGAGGCACATCATCATCCCCACCCCACCCCTTCTCTGAAAAGAAGGCAGTCTCTCTCGGGGCCAGCCAGCCTGGGCCGGTTTTCTCAGTTAGTCAGTGCGTGGTTTGTTTGTTCTTTTTTTTCCCCCATGCATTTCATGAGAGAAAACTGCAATTCACAAAACCACCGCTAGATGGCGCGCGTTCGCCGTCCACAAGGTGGATGGGGCGGCGGGAGGGGCAAAACACGGGTCGGGTCAGTCACTCACTCAGTCAGTCAGTCCTCACCTACCCGGCAGTGGGGAGTGAGAGTTCTGACATACACATACATATAGGTTGTTATGATTCATTATTATCATCATTTGCTTTTCCTCTGTACGTAGCCATGACGACGGGGAGGGGAGAGGGTTGGGTTCGACCGCCAGCCGATGA
>NW_012321188.1:0-1653 GCF_000151885.1 Dipodomys ordii
GGCAGATGTCGAATCACTGAGTTGCATTGTACCGGGCGGCTACATCGTGCATCTATCTGCAGACTACGCAGAGTGCATGCCAGTCCGTCTGAATGACGAGTGCCATCAATGATGTTGCCACTAGCGGAATCGGCTTGTCCAGTGGCTAGTCAGTCATGGGAGAGTTCGAAAGCGAAATCATGAAACGATTTCATGATGAGCCAGCAATCTCTCATTGCATGCCGAACACCTGGTGCGTTTTCTATCAAAAGCATAGCAAACAGAGACTGCCTCTTCCACCAGTGTATCCAAGCAACGAACGGCCAGATGTTTTCTCAGCAGGTTCAGGGATAGAACCCTTGCAGCTTTCCGATGGTCAAACAAAGGACGTAGTCGTCTGAACATACCAGTGCACGCACAGGGAACAATAATGTATGCACCCCCGCCCCACCCGCCTTCGGGCTTCCCTGGAGTCCTGCTCCTAATTATCTCTTTAATATCTCTTTATCTTCCAGCCCCTGCTTCCTGACCGGATGGAGATATCTGAAGCACTCAGCGGCAACCAGACAGCCAGAGGGGAACGCGAGCCATCCATGCAGGTGGCGTAACCGTCCATCCTCACTCCCCCCCCCGTAGGCGATTACTCGACCACGACCACGACCTACGACCCCCCCCCGTACCAAAATCCACAACCCTTCCCTCGGAACAAAATAAAACAAATTTGCTTGAATCTCACGCTGCCTTTTGTTTGTAATTGACGCAATAGGCGAAGGGGAGGGATCTCATTTCTGGTACCTGAAGGGGGGGGGGAGGGGGCGGGGGAATTGGAGAGGAGAGAAGAGGGGGCAGAGGGCATCTCAGTGTATCTGTGTGCGTGCGTGCATCTTTGAGGAAACTCAAAGATCGGACGCGACAGAGCATGTATGTAGTCCAGCCGGACCAATTCACCACGTCTCTGTCTCTTGTCTCACTGTTTCTGTTTCTCTATTTCTCTCTCTGTGTCTCTCTTTGTCTCTGTCTGTCTGTCTGTCTGTCTGTCTGTCTGTGTGTCTGTCTCTCTCTCTCTCTCTCTCGTTTGAATTCTCTCTCCCGCCCGCCCGCCCGCCCGCACTCCCTCCCTCCTTTTCCTCTCGACTTGCCAGACAATCCTGGGGCTTGAGCTACTGTACTGGCGCTCCAACACACAACGGTCCCACTCCGAGCCTGCCTGCCTGCCTGCCTGCCTATGCATGGGCCCCATACTCCAACGAGGCACACCATCATCCCCACCCCACCCCTTCTCTGAAAAGAAGGCAGTCTCTCTCGGGGCCAGCCAGCCTGGGCCGGTTTTCTCAGTCAGTCAGTGCGTGGTTTGTTTGTTCTTTTTTTCCCCCATGCATTTCATGAGAGAAAACTGCAATTCACAAAACCACCGCTAGATGGCGCGCGTTCGCCGTCGACAAGGTGGATGGGGCGGCGGGAGGGGCAAAACACGGGTCGGGTCAGTGACTCACTCAGTCAGTCAGTCCTCACCTACCCGGCAGTGGGGAGTGAGAGTTCTGACATACACATACATATAGGTTGTTATGATTCATTATTATCATCATTTGCTTTTCCTCTGTCGTAGCCATGACGACGGGGAGGGGGGAGGGCGGGGTTTCGACCGCCAGCCGACGTGTGCGGAGGGGGAGGTGA
>NW_012321189.1:0-1653 GCF_000151885.1 Dipodomys ordii
CCAGATTCGGAATATTAGGAGTCTCTTGGGCATTGTCCTCTAAAACAAAAAAGAAAAAAGACAATCAATCAGTCAGGTGGACAGGGAAACATAGATCAGGATTGGAATCAGATCTTAGTACACTTCCTATGTCCAAAAAGATATTACTCGCACAAGAAATGAAAGCAAGATGTTCCGAGGATATTGATTGGAAAGTTAGATCAAAGAGGAATGGCCATCCAATGGCATTTGGGTTGATGCAGAAGTCAAGGGCAGCAGAAATTGGAAGTCAGATGTAGAGCCATCAGTCCATGTGTCAAGAGATCAAGGCTGAGCAGTTATCACCACGCCATCGTGATTCCACCAGCAAAGCAGGAGGGTTCTTCCCCCCGCACCCCCCGCCTTCGGGCTTCCCTGGAGTCCTGCTCCTAATTATCTCTTTAATATCTCTTTATCTTCCAGCCCCTGCTTCCTGACCGGATGGTGATATCTGAAGCACTCAGCGGCAACCAGACAGCCAGAGGGGAACGCGAGCCATCCATGCAGGTGGCGTAACCGTCCATCCTCACCCCCCCCCGCAGGCGATTACTCGACCACGACCACGACCTCCGAACCCCCCCCCCGCACCAAAATCCACAACCCTACCCTCGGAACAAAATAAAACAAATTTGCTTGAATCTCACGCTGCCTTTTGTTTGTAATTGACGACGCAATAGGCGAAGGGGAGGGATCTCATTTCTGGTGCCTGACGCGGGTGGGAGGGGGGAGGGGGCGGGGGATTTGGAGAGGAGAGAAGAGGGGGCAGAGGGCATCTCAGTGTATCTGTGTGTGTGCGTGCGTGCATCTTTGAGGAAACTCAAAGATCGGACGCGACAGAGCATGTATGTAGTCCAGCCGGACCAATTCACCACGTCTCTGTCTCTTGTCTCTCTGTTTCTGTTTCTCTATTTCTCTCTCTGTGTCTTTGTCTCTGTCTGTCTGTCTGTCTGTCTGTCTCTCTCTCTCTCTCTCTCGTTTGAATTCTCTCTCCCGCCCGCCCGCCCGCCCCCCCGCCAGCACTCCCTCCCTCCTTTTCCTGTCGACTTGCCAGTCAATCCTGGGGCTTGAGCTACTGTACTGGCGCTCCAACACACAACGGTCCCACTCCGAGCCTGCCTGCCTGCCTGCCTGCCTATGCATGGGCCCCATACTCCAACGAGGCACATCATCATCCCCACCCCACCCCTTCTCTGAAAAGAAGGCAGTCTCTCTCGGGGCCAGCCAGCCTGGGCCGGTTTTCTCAGTCAGTCAGTGCGTGGTTTGTTTGTTCTTTTTTTTCCCCCATGCATTTCATGAGAGAAAACTGCAATTCACAAAACCACCACTAGATGGCGCGCGTTCGCCGTCGACAAGGTGGATGGGGCGGCGGGAGGGGCAAAACACGGGTCGGGTCAGTCACTCACTCAGTCAGTCAGTCCTCACCTACCCGGCAGTGGGGAGTGAGAGTTCTGACATACACATACATATAGGTTGTTATGATTCATTATTATCATCATTTGCTTTTCCTCTGTCGTAGCCATGACGACGGGGTGGGGGGAGGGCGGGGTTTCGACCGCCAGCCGACGTGTTGCGGAGGGGGAGGGGGAGGGGGAGGAGTCGCTCGTTCCCTGGATAGATCCGTCTCCCCTCCTCTGA
>NW_012321190.1:0-1653 GCF_000151885.1 Dipodomys ordii
TGAACCTCAGGCATTGGTTCTCTTTTTGGTTGGCCGCAATTGAGTCGTAGATTATCGGGAATAGCCATCTGAAGAATAATATGAATATCAATTATCAGCTTCTTTAAGATCCGGACGATGATGAGGAAGATGAAGATGAAGAAGAAGAAGAAGAAGAAGAAGAAGAAGAAGAAGAAGAAGAAGGAGGAGGAGGAGGTGGAGGAGGAGGAAGAGGAGGAGGAGGAGGAGGAGGAGGAAAAGGAGAAGGAGAAGCAAAAAGAGAAGCAGTAAAAGCAGAAGAAGCAGAAGCAGAGAAGCAGAAGCAGAAGAAAAAGAATAAGCAAAAGAAGCAGAATCAGAGGGAGAAGCAGAAGAAGGAGAAGGAGCAGAAGGAGAAGGAGAAGCAGAAGGAGAATCAGAAGGAGAAGCAGAAGAAGGAGAAGCAGAAGCAGAAGAAGCAGCAGAAGGATAAGCAGAAGCAGAAGAAGGAGAAGGAGAAGGAGCAGCAGAAGGAGAAGCAGAAGCAGAAAGAGAAGCAGAAACAGAAGGAGAACAAGAAGGAGAAGCAGGAGAATCAGAAGAAGCAGAAAGAGAAGGAGAAGAAGGAGAAGCAGAAGTAGAATCAGAAAAAAACAGAAGAAGAAGAAGAAGAAGAAACAGAAGCAAAAGAAACAGAAGAAGGAGAAGAGCAGAAGCAGAAGCAGAAGGAGAAGCAGAAGCAGAAGGAGAAGCAGAAAGAGAAGCAGGAGAAGCAGAAGAAGCAGGAGAAGCAGAAGCAGAAGAAACAGGAGAAGCCGAAGAAGCAGAAGCAGAATCTGAAGCAGAAGGAGAAACAGAAGAAGCACAATCTGAAGCAGAAGCAGAAGAAACAGAAATAGTAGAATAAGCAGAAGCAGAAGCACCATGACAAGCAGAAGAACAAGAAGGAGAAGGCGAAAGAGAAGGATTAGGAGTAGGAGAAGCAAAAGGATAAGCTGAAGCAGAAAGAGACGCAGAAGAAAAAGCAGCACGAGAAGTAGGAGAAGCAGGAGAAGCAGAAGCAAGAGAAGCAGAAGGAACAGAAGACGCAGGAGCAGAATGAGAAGTAGAAGGAGAAATTGAAGCAGAAGGAGAAGCAGAAGCAGAAGGAGAATCAGAAGAAGGAGAAGTAGAAGCATAAGCAGGAAGATAAGCACAAAGAGAAGCAGGACGAGAAGCAGGAGAAGCAGAAGCAGGAGAAGCAGAAGCAGAAGAAACAGAAGAAGGAGAAGAAGCAGAAGCAGAAGGAGAAGCAGAAACACAAGGAGAAGCAGAAAGAGAAGGAGGGAAAGCAGAAGAAGCAAAAGCAGGAGAAGCAGAAGCGTAAGAATCCGAAGAATCAGAAGCAGAACCTTAAGCACAAGGAGAAGCAGGAGAAGCAGAAGAAGCAGAATCTGGAGAAGCAGAAGGAGAAGCAGAAGCAGAAAGAGAAGCAAAAGCAGAAGGAGAAGCAGAAGGAGAAGCAGAAGAAACAGAAGCAGTAGCAGAAGAAGCTGAAGATGTAGAAGCAGAAAAAGAAGCACAAGAAATAGCAGAAGAACGAGAAGGAGAAGGAGAAACAGAAGGAGAAGCAGAAGGAGAAACAGAATCAGAAGAAGGAGCACAAGGAGAAGCATAAGCAGAAGAAGATGCATAAGGAGAAGCAGAAGAAGCAGA
>NW_012321191.1:0-1653 GCF_000151885.1 Dipodomys ordii
CTTTCCAGCTTCTGCATGCTCTGCTTCTCAGTCTGCATCAGGATCTCCTCTGCTCATAGAGCTCTTCTGTTTCCTCTGCTTCTGCTCTCCTGCTACTGCTCCTCTGCTTCTCTTAGCTTCTCCTTCTGCATACTGCTTACTCCATCAGCTCCTTCTCTTTCATACTGAATCTACTCATCATCATCATCATCATCATCATCATCTCTCTCTCATCATCTCATCGTCATCGTCATCTTCTTCTCTTCTTCTTCTTCTTCTTCTTCTTCTGCTTCCCCCGCTTCTGCTTCTTCTGCTTCTCCTGCTTGTCCTTCTCCTTCTACTTCTCCTTCTCCTACTACTTCTGCTTCTTCTGATTTTCCTACTTCTCATTCTTCTTCTCCTTCTGTTTCTGCTTCTCTTTCTGCTTCTGCATCTCCTTCTGCTTCACCTTCTTCTGCTCTTTCTCCTTCTTTTGTTTCTCCCTCTGCTTCTGCTTCTTATGCTTCTTCTTTATCTTCTGCTTCTCCTTCTCCTGCTTCTGCTTCTTGTGCTTCTACTGCTTCTTCTTCTGCTTCTGTTTCTTCTGCTTCTACTTCTCTTTCGGCTTCTGCTTCTCCTGCTTGTTTTTCTGCTTCTTCTGCTGCTTCTCCTTCTGCTGCTTCTTCTACTTCTCCTACTGCTTCTCTTTTTGCTCTGCCTTCTGCTTCTGCTTCTGCTTCTTCTGTTTCTCCTGCCTGAATTTCTGGTTCTACTTCTTCTGCTGCTTCTCCTTCTGCTTCTGCTTCTACTTCTGCTTCTGATTCTGCTTCTTCTGCTTCTTCTCTTTCGGCTTCTCCTGCTTCTGCTTCTTGTGCTTCTCCTGCTTCTCTTTCTGCTTCTCATTCCGCTTCTGCTTCTCCTTCTGCTTCTGCTTCTCCTCCTTCTCCGTCTCCTACTTCTGCTTCTCCTTCATCTTCTGCTTCTCCTGCTTCTCCTTCTGCATCTCCTTCTGCTTGTGCTTGTCCTTATGCTTCTTCTTCTGCCTCTGCTTCTCCTTCTCCTTCTTTTGCTTCTCCTTTAGCTTCTGCTTCTTCTGCTTATCCTGCTTCTCCTTCTGCTTCTGCTTCTTCTGCTTCTCCTTCTGCATCTTCTTCTGCTTCTCCTTCTTCTTCTTCTGCTTCTCCTTCAGATTCTCCTTCTGCTTCTTCTTCATCTGCTTTACCTGCTTCTCTTTCTGCTTCTCCTTCTGCTTCTCCTTCTGTTTCTCCTTCTCCTTCTTGTTCTTCTGCTTTTCCTTCTGCTTCTCGTTCTGCTTCTGCTACAACTGCTACTGCTTCTACTTCTTCTGTTTCTTCTGCTTCTCCTTCTGCTTTTGATTCTCTTTCTGCGTCTGCTTCTCCTTCTGCTTCTCATTCTGCTTCTCCAGATTCTTCTTCTTCTGCTTCTCCAGCTTCTCCTTCTGCTTCAGGTTCTGCTTCTGCTTCTTCGGATTCTTATGCTTCTGCTTCTCCTGCTTCTGCTTCTTCTGCTTCCCCTCCTTCTCTTTCTGCTTCTCCTTCTGTTTCTGCTTCTCCTTCTGCTTCTGCTTCTTGTCCTTCTCCTGTTTCTTCTGCTTCTGCTTCTGCTTCTCCTGATTCTGCATCTCCTGCTTCTCCTTCTGCTGCTCTATCTGCTTCTCTTGCTGCTTTCCTCTCC
>NW_012321192.1:0-1653 GCF_000151885.1 Dipodomys ordii
GACACAGTGGGCCACAGCGGGGTACACAGCAGGGACACAACGGGGCACATCGGGGGACACAGCAAGGACTCAGCGGAACACAGCGTGGGACACAGTGAGGACACAGGGGGACACAGCAGGGGACACAGCGGGACACAGCAGTAGACACAGCGGGACACAGCAGGGGACACAGCGGGACACAGCAGGGGACACAGGGAGGACAGAGCGGGACAAGGCGGGGACACAGCGGGAACTCAGCGGGGGACACAGCGGGGGACAAAGCGGGACACCACGGGACACAGCGGGACACAGCGGGGACAAGGGGGAGACAGAGCGGGACACAGCGAGGACACAGCGGGACACAGCGGGACACAGCAGGACACAGAGGGGGACACAGCGAGGACACAGCGGGACACAGCGGGGGACACAGCGGGGGACACTGAGGGACACAGCAGGGAACACAGCGAGGACACAGCGAGACCCAGCGGGACACAGCGTCGATACAGCGGGGATACAGCGTTACACAGTGTGGTACACATCTGTGGACACAAGGGGACACAGTGGGGGCACAGCGGGACACAGCGGGACACAGTGGGACAAAGCAAGGACAAATCGTGAGACACAGCGAGGGACAGAGCGGGAGACAGCGGGGGACACAGCGAGGACACAGAAGGGCACAGCGGGACACAGCAGGGACAGAGCGGGACACAGCGGGACACAGCGGGGGACAGAGCGGGAGACAGCGGGGGACGCAGCGAGGACACAGCTGGACAAAGCGGGACAAAGCAGGGGACACAGCGGTGAAACAGCTGGACACAAAGGAGTACATAGCGGGACACAGCACGCACACAGGGGGACACGGCGGGACACAGCGGGACACAGCAGGGACAGAGCAGGACAGAGCGGGACACAGTGGGACACAGCGGGGGATCCAGCGGGACCCAGCGGGGGACCCAGTGAGGACACAGCGGGACACAGCTGGGGACACAGCGAGGACACAGCGGGGGACACAGCGGGGGACACAGCGGGACACAGCGAGGAACAGCGTAGATACAGCAGGGACACAGCGTTACACAGCGTGGTACACAGCTGTGGATACAACGGGACACAGTGTGGGCACAGCGGGACACAGCGGGTCACAGTGGGACACAGCGGGGACAAAGCGTGAGACACAGCGGGGGACAGAGTGGGAGACAGCGGGGGACACAGCGGGGACACAGCGGGTACTCAGCGGGGTCACAGCGGGATACAGCGGGACACAGACTGACACAGCGGGACACAGCAGAGGACACAGCGAGACACAGCGGAGGACAGAGCAACGACACAGCAGGACACAGCGGGGACACAGGGGGACTCAGCAGGGTTACAGCAGGACACAACGGGACACAGCAGGACACAGCGTGACACAGCGGGGACACAGCAGGGACACAGCAGGGACACAGCGGGTGACACAGCGGGACAAAACGGGACACAGCGGGGGACACAGTAGGACAGAGCAGGGGACACAGTGGGGGACAGAGAGGGACAACACGAATAACAGAGCAAGGACAGAGAGGGACCCAGCGGGACACAGCCTCGATACAGCGGGATTCACAGCGTTACACAGCAGGTTACACAGCTGGGGACACAAAGGGACACAGTGGTGGACACAGCGGGGACACAGTGGGAAACAGA
>NW_012321193.1:0-1653 GCF_000151885.1 Dipodomys ordii
TCAGTTCTGTTACAGCCATCTGTGCTTTGTATAGCCATTTCTACCCAAACCCATAGAGGTCTCTTTGGGTCTCTTCCCTTGGTGAACTATTTGTCAGTTACCTTTAGTGTGCCTGTTAACCCCATTTCCCCAGAGCAGACTTACTGGATTCTTCCATTGGAGCATCCATGTACAATTCTTTTAACAATAGAATAATCAATAAATAAAGCCCATATGTTATTTAAAAGAAAAGATAATTTAAAATACTTGGCTTTGCAAGCAAGAAGAAGAGGAAGAAGGAGAGGTAGAGGAGGAGGAGGAAGAGGTGAAGGAGGAGGAGGAGGAGGAGGGGTGGGGAGGAGGAGAAGGACAAGCAGGAGAAGCAGGAGAAGCAGAAGCGGGAGAAGTAGAAGAAGAAGAAGAAACAGAAGAAGGAGAAGGAGCAGAAGGAGAAGCAGAAGCAGAAGGAGAAGCAGAAAGAGAAGCAGAAGAAGCAGAAGAAGCAGCAGCAGGAGAAGCAGAAGCAGAAGAAGCAGAAGCAGAACCTGAATCAGAAGGAGAAGAAGGAGAAGCAGAAGAAGCAGAATCTGGAGAAGCAGAAGGAGAAGCAGAAGCAGAAAGAGAAGCAAAAGCAGAAGGAGAAGCAGAAGGGGAAGCAGAAGAAACAGAAGAAGCAGAGGCAGTAGCAGAAGAAGCAGAAGATGCAGAAGCAGAAGGAGAAGCAGAAGGAAAAGCAGAAGAACGAGAAGGAGAAGGAGTAGGAGAAACAGAAGGAGAAGCAGAAAGAGAAGCAGAAGAAGGAGCAGGAGAAGGAAAAGCAGCAGGAGAAGCAGAAAGAGCAGCAGAAGGAGAAGCAGAAGCAGAAGCAGAAGTAGAAGCAGAAGAAGGAGAAGCAGAAGGAGAAGCATAAAGAGAAACAGAAGGAGAAGCAGGAGAAGCAGAAGCAGGAGAAGCAGAATCAAAAGAAATAGAAGAAGGATAAGAAGCAGAAGCAGAAAGAGAAGCAGAAACAGAAGGAGAAGCAGAAATAGAAGCAGAACTAGCTGAAGAAGCAGAAGCAGAACCTCAAGCAGAAGGAGAAGCAGGAGAAGCAGAAGAAGCAGAATCTGGAGAAGAAGGAGAACCAGAAGGAGAAGCAGAAGCAGAAAGAGAAGCAAAAGCAGAAGGAGAAGCAGAAGAAACAGAAGAAGCAGAAGCAGAAGCAGTAGCAGAGGAAGCTGAAGATGCAGAAGCAGATAGAGAAGCAGAAGGAATAGCAGAATAACGACAAGGAGAAACAGAAGGAGAAGAAGAATGAGAAGCAGAAGGAGAAGCAGGAAAAACAGAAGAAGCAGAAACAGACGGAGAAGCAGAAGAAGGAGAAGCAGATGCAGAAGAAGAAGCAGAAGGAAAAGCACAAGCAGAAAGAGATGCAGAAGGAGTAGCAGGAGAAGCAGAAGAAGCAGAAGCAGAAGGAGAAGAAGAAGGAGAAGAAGCAGAATCAGAAAAGGAGAAGGAGAAGTAGAAAGAGAAGCCGACGAAGAGAAGCAGAACGAGAAGCAGGAGAAGCAGAAGAAGCAGAGCGGGAGAAGCAGAAGAAGAAACAGAAGAAATAGAAGGAGCAGAAGCAGAAGGAGGAGCAGAAGCAGAAGGAGAAGCAGAAAGAGAAGCAGGAAAAGCAGAAGAAGCAGCAGC
>NW_012321194.1:0-1653 GCF_000151885.1 Dipodomys ordii
ATCCCCCTTAATTTGTAGACTCTATATATAGACTAGTTCTTACATGACAGTACACCGCTGGGTTTAAGGATGCTCTCCTCTGCAGACTGTACAAGAGCATTACGAGTGCGTAACATTCATTGTTTAAAATGTATGCAGAGCACTGAAATGTATAAAAAGCAGAATATAAGAAAATAAAATTTATTAAAATTATTTATATTAAAAAATGAAGTATATGAAGATCTCTCCGTAATAAAAAGTACAAAAAGCTACTCTTTGCAATATGAAAAATTGAGGTATTGCATAAGGAGATATCCCGTCAGTGAAAAGTAGGCCTAAAAAATGTTCACTGTTGGAAAAACAAGATATACAAAAGTAGTGCAGAACAAATATACATTATGTGCATGGCAAAATAAGTTAGCTACAAAAAACACTGGACCGAAAATCAGCAGGTCATGTACAAAGGCGGGGGTGGGGTGTGGGGGGATACCAAGATAAAGTTATTTTTGTGAGATATAAAAATATACTTATATGAGATATATAAAGGAACTTAAACAAATGAAACATTAGAACAACAGAACTGAAACAAGTTATAAAAAGGACATAAAAAGATGAACACCAAGGCCCCAAGTTCAAGTCTCAGTACCAGCACAAAAGATATGAAGAAGTGTAGAAGAAGAGAAGTAATAGCCAGTGACAGAGTGGCTGGTGGCTTACACATGTTGTATTAACTACATAGGAGGCTAAAGTCAGAAAATACCTTTTAAAGGCAAGCCCAAGAAGAAAAATCCATTGGCCATTTTTCTGTGTGTGCCAGTCATGGGGATTGAATTTGTTTTACTTTACTCAAGGCTGGAGTTCTATCAATCTCAGCTTATTGGTGGATCACTATCAGCTAATTGGAGGTAAAGAGTCTCATGGAATTTTCTGTGCAGGCTGGCTTCAAACTGTGATCCTCAGATTTCAGCTTCCTGATACATTCTGTGCTTTGCATGAGACTCTTATCTCCAATGAACCACCAAAAAGTAGAGGAAAAAAACCTGGAGGTTGAGCTGTGCCTCTAATGGCAGAAATGAGACAATGATTTCTGGGACAGAAAACCCACACTTTGAGATCAAGCACCAGAACCAGCACACACAAGAATAAAATAAATAAATGAAAACAAAGGTATAAGAAGAAAAGGGAGAGCCAATTTCAGAGTTGAAAATAAACAAAACTGAGGTAGGTTACACTTGTTATTGTACTTACACAAGCGTCTCACATCTGAGGATCAGTGTTCAAGGCCAACCAAGGCAGGGGAGTCCATGGACTCAACTATAATTAGAGAACTACAGTTTCATTTAAAAAGCTGCAAATTGTGCTGTGGCTTACGCATTAGAGGGCTAGTATTAAAATGTACTTGGATGGGGCTGGGAAGGTGACTGAGTGGGAGAGTGCTTGCCTTGCATGCACAAGGCCTGGGTTAATTCCTCAGCACCACATAAGCAGGAAAAGCCGCAAGTGGCACTGTAGCACAAGTGGTACGGCTTTAGCCTCAAGCTGAAGAGCTGAAGGAAAGGTCTCAGGCCCAGAGTTCAGCCCAACAACTGGCAAAAAATAAATAAATATAAAAATAAGGATACAGGTGAACTCATTGCAACAATGAGATGAATAAGACATTATGTTGAAAAAAAT
>NW_012321195.1:0-1652 GCF_000151885.1 Dipodomys ordii
CTCCTGCTTCTCCTTCTGAATTTTCTTCTGCTTCTGCTTCTCCTTCTGCTGCTTCTTCTGCTTCTGCTTCTCCTTCTTCTGCTTCTCCCTCTGATTCTGCTTCTTATGCTTATTCTTTTTCTTCTGCTTCTGCTTCTCCTGCTTCTGCTTCTACTGCTTCTCCTTCTCCTTCTTCTTCTCCTTCTCCTTCTCCTCTCCTTCTCCTTCTCCTTCTCCTTCTTCTTCTTCTTCTTCTTCTTCTTCTTCTTCTTCTTCTTCTTCTTCTTCTTCTTCTTCTTCTTCTTCTTCTTCTTCTTCTTCTTCTTCTTCTTCTTCTCTTTCTGCTGCTTCTGCTTTTCCTGCGTCTTCTGCTTCTACTGCTTCTATTTCTGCTTCTCCTTCTGCTTCTGCTTCTGCTTCTTGTCCTTCTCCTGTTTCTTCTGCTTCTGCTTCTCCTGCTTCTGCTTCTTCTGCTTTTCCTGCTTCTCTTTCTGCTTCTCCTTCTGCTTCTGCTCCTCCTTCTGTTTCTGCTCCTTCTATTTCTTCTTCTTCTGCTTCCCCCGCTCTTCTTCTTCTGCTTCTCCTGCTTCTTGTTCTGCTCCTCTTCGTCGGCTTCTCTTTCTACTTCTCCTTCTGCTTCTTCTGATTCTGCTTCTTCTCCTTCTTCTTCTCCTTCTGCTTCTGCTTCTTCTGCTTCTCCTGCTACTCCTTCTGCATCTCCTTCTGTTGTGCTTTTCCTTTCTGCTTCTTCTTCTGCTTCTGCTTCTCCTTCTTCTGCTTCTCCGTCTGTTTCTGCTTCTTCTGTTTTTCCTGCTTCTCCTTCTGCTTCTCATTCTTCTTCTCCTTCTGTTTCTCCTTCTCGTTATTCTGCTATTCCTTCTGCTTCTCTATCTGCTTCTGCATCTTCAGCTTCTTCTGCTACTGCTTCTACTTCTGTTTCTTCTGTTTCTTCTGCTTCTCTTTCTGCTTCTCCTTCTGCTTTTACTTCTCTTTCTGCTTCTGCTTCTCCTTCTGGTTCTCCTTCTTCTCCAAATTCTGCTTCTTGTGCTTCTCCTGCTTCTCCTTCTGCTTCAGGTTCTGCTTCTGCTTCTTCAGCTTCTTCTGCTTCTATTTCTGGTTCTCCTTCTGTTTCTGCTTCTCTTTCTGCTTCTGCTTCTTATCCTTCTTCTATTTCTTTTGATTCTGCTTCTCCTGCTTCTGCTTCTCCTGCTTCTCCTTCTGTTTCTCTTTATGCTTCTCCTTCTGCTTCTCCTTCTTCTGCTTCTACTTCTGCTTCTGCTTCTGCTTCTGCATCTTCTTCTGTTTCAATTTCTCCTTCTTCTGCTTTTCATTCTGCTTCTGCTTCTCCTGCTTCTGCTTCTTCTGCTTCTCCTGCTTCTCCTTCTCCTTCTCTTTCTGCTTCTGCTTATCCTTCTGTTTCTCCTACTCCTAATCCTTCTCTTTCTCCTTCTCCTTCTTCTTCTTCTTCTTCTTCTTCTGCTTCTTCTTCTGCTTCTTCTGCTTTTTCTGGTTTCTTCTTCTTCTGCTTCAGCTTCTGCTTCTTCTGCATCTCCTTTTGCTTCTGCTTCTCCGTCTGCTTCTGCTTCTGCTCTTCTCCATTCTTCTATTTCTTCTGCATCTGCTTCTCCTGCTACTCCTTCTACTGCTTCTCCTACTACTCCTTCTGCTTCTCC
>NW_012321196.1:0-1652 GCF_000151885.1 Dipodomys ordii
TCCTATGCTCTCTCTGCCTCTGCTCTCCTCTCCTCTTTGCTCTCCTTTGCTCTGCTCTCTGCTTTCCTGCTCTCATCTGCTCTGCTCTCTGCTTCTCCTTCTGCATCTCTCTGCTCTGCTTCTCCTCTGCTTCTCCTTCTCATCTCTGCTTCTCCTTCTGATCTTCTCTTCTGCTTTACCTGCTTCTCTTCTGCTTCTCATCTGCTTCTCCTTCTGTTTCTCTTTCTCTTTCTTGTCATCTGCTTTTCCTTCTGCTTCTGCTACAACTGCTACTGCTTCTACTTCTTCTGTTTCTTCTGCTTCTCCTTCTGCTTTTGATTCTCTTTCTGCTTCTGCTTCTCCTTCTGCTTCTCGTTCTGCTTCTCCAGATTCTGATTCTTCTGCTTCTCCTGCTTCTCCTTCTGCTTCAGGTTCTGCTTCTGCTTCTTCGGATTCTTATGCTTCTGCTTCTCCTGCTTCTGCTTCCCCTCCTTCTCTTTCTGCTTCTCCTTCTGCTTCTGCTTCTTGTCCTTCTCCTGTTTCTTCTGCTTGTTCTTCTCCTGTTTCTGCATTTCCTGCTTCTCCTTCTGCTGCTCTTTCTGTTTCTCCTGCTGCTTTTCCTTCTACTGCTCCTTCTTCTGCTTCTCTTTCTGCTTCTACTCCTGTTTCTCCTTCTCCTTCTGGTTCTTCTGCTTTTCCTTCTGCTTCTCCTTCTGCTTCTGAATCTTCTGCTTCTTCTACTACTGCCTCTGCTTCTTCTGTTTCTTCTGCTTCTCCTTCTGCTTTTGCTTCTCTTTCTGCTTCTGCTTCTCCTTCTGCTTCTCCAGATTCTGCTTCTTCTGCTTCTCCTTCTGCTTTTTCTGCTTCTCCTGCTTCTCCTTCTGCATCTTCTTCTGCTACTGTTTCTCCTTCTCCTTCTTCTGCTTCTCCTTCTGATTCTCCTTCTGCATTTTCTTCTTCTGCTTTACCTGCTTCTCTTTCTGCTTCTCCTTCTCCTTCTCCTTCTGTTTCGCCTTCTCCTTCCTGTTTTTCTGCTTTTCCTTCTGCTTCTGCTACACCTGCTACTGCTTCTACTTCTTCTGTTTCTTCTGCTTCTCCTTCTGCTTTTGATTCTCTTTCTGCTTCTGCTTCTCCTTCTGCTTCTCCAGATTCTGCTTCTTCTGCTTCTCCTGCTTCTCCTTCTGCTTCAGGTTCACCTTCTGCTTCTTCGCATTCTTATGCTTCTGCTTCTCCTGCTTCTGCTTTTTCTGCTTTCCCTCCTTCTCCTTCTGCTTCTCCTTCTGTTTCTGCATCTCCTTCTGCTTCTGCTTCTTGTCCTTCTCCTGTTTCTTCTGCTTCTGCTTCTCCTGTTTCTGCATCTCCTGCTTCTCCTTCTGCTTCTCTTTCTGCTTCTCCTGATGCTTTTCCTTCTCCTGCTCCTTCTTCTGCTTCTCTTTCTGCTTCTCCTTCTGTTTCTCCTTCTCCTTCTCCTTCTCGTTCTTCTGCTTTTCCTTCTGCTTCTCCTTCTGCTTCTACATCTTCTGCTACTGCCTCTGCTTCTTCTGTTTCTTCTGCTTCTCCTTCTGCTTTTGCTTCTCTTTCTGCTTCTGCTTCTCCTGCTTCTCCAGATTCTGCTTCTTCTGCTTCTCACATGTATCTCCTTATGCTTCAGGTTCTGCTGCTATTCTTCGGAT
>NW_012321197.1:0-1652 GCF_000151885.1 Dipodomys ordii
TGGGAAACAGCGGGGGACACATGGGGAACACAGCGGGACACAGCGGGGACACAGCGGGACTCAGCGGGGGACACAGCAGTATACAGCAGGACACAGCGGGGACACAGCAGGGACAAGGCGGGGGACACAGCGGGACACAGCGGGACACAGCGGGGAACAGAGCGGGACACAGAGGGGGACACAGAGGGGTACACAGCGGGACACAGCTGGGAACACAGCGGGTCACAGCGGGACACAGCGGGGTACACAGTGGGACACAGGGGGCACACATTGGGGACACAGCGGGGGACACAGCGGGACACAGCGGGTCACAGCGGGGGACACAGCGGGGGACACAGCGGGGGACAGCAGAGGACAGAGAGGGGACACAGCGGCGACACAGAGGGGACGCAGCTGGGGACACAGCGTGGGACAAAGTGGGACACCACGGGACACAGTGTTACACAGCGGGACACAGCGGGGACACTGCGGGACACAGGAAGTTAAAGCGGGGGACACAGCGGGCCACAGCGGGCCACAGCGGGGGACAGCGGGGGACACAGCGGGACACAGTGGGCTACCCAGTGAGGACACAGCGGGACACAACAGGGGACACAGCGAGGACACATCGGGGGACACAGAGGGGGACACAGCGGGACACAGTGGGGAACACAGCGAGGACACAGCGGGACACAACGGGACACAGCGTCGATACAGTGGGGAGGCAGCATTACACAGCGTGGTACACACTGTGGACACAACGGGACACAGTGGGGGCACAGCGGGACACAGCGGGACACAGTGGGACACAGCGGGGTCAAAGCGTGAGACACAGCGAGGGACAGAGAGGGAAACAGCAGGGGACACAGCGAGGAAACAGCGGGATACAGCGGTGACACAGCGGGGACTCAGCGGGGGACACAGTGGGACACAGCGGGGGACACTGCGGGACACACTGTGGGACAGAGCGTGGGACACAGCGAGACACAGCGGGGACAAAGCTGGACACAGCGGGGTACACAGAGGGACACCCCAGGGACACAGCGGGGAAACAGCGTGACACAAAAGGACACAGCTGGACACAGAGGGGTACACAGCGGGACACAGCGGGCACACAGCGGGGACACAGCGGGACACAGTGGGGACACAGTCGGACACAGCGGGACACAGCGGGGGACACAGCGGGACACAGCGGGGGACCCAGCGAGGACACAGCGAGACACAGCGGGGTACACAGCGAGGACACATCGGGGGACACAGCAGGGGACACAGCAGGACACAGCGGGGAACACAGCGAGGACACAGCGGGACACAGCGGGACACAGCGTCGATACAGAGGGGACTCAGCGGAGGACACAGCGGGGGAAACAGCGGGGGACAAAAGTGGGACACCACGGGACACAGTGTGACACAGCGGGACACAGCAGGGACACTGCGGGGACACAGCAGGACAAAGCGGGGGACATAGCGGGACACAGCGGCACACAGCGGGGGAAACAGCCGGACACAGTGGGGGAAACAGTGGGGGACACAGTGGGACACGGTGGGACACAGCGGGGGACACATGGGGAACACAGCGGGACACAGCGGGGACACAGTGGGACTCAGCGGGGGACACAGCAGTATACAGCAGGACACAGCGGGGACACAGCAGGGACACAGCGGGGGACACA
>NW_012321198.1:0-1652 GCF_000151885.1 Dipodomys ordii
TCTGCTTCTCATTCTGCTTCTGCTTCTCCTTCTGCTGCTCCTTCTCCTTATCCTTCTTCTGATTCTCCCCCTACTTCTGCTTCTACTTCTTCTGCTTATTCTTTTTCTTCTGCTTCTGCTTCTCCTGCTTCTGCTTCTTCTGCTTCTACTGCTTCTCCTTATATTTCTCCTTATGATTCTTCTTCTTCTTCTTTTTCTTCTTCTTCGTCTTCTCCTTCGTCTTCTTCTTCGTCTTCTTCTTCTTCTTCTTCTTCTTCTTCTTCTTCTTCTTCTTCTTCTTCTTCTTCTTCTTCTTCTTCTTCTTCTTCTTCTTCTTCTTCTCTTTCTTCTGCTTCTTCCTTTCCTGCTTCTTCTGCTTCTACTGCTTCTCTTTCTGCTTCTCATTCTGCTTCTGCTTCTCCTTCTGCTTCTCCTATTGCTTCTGCTGCCCTTCCTTCTCCTTATCCTTCTCCTACTTCTGCTTCTCCTTCTGCTTTTGCTTCTTCTGCTTCTCCTGCTTCTCCTTCTGCATCTTCTTCTGCTTCTGCTTCTCCTTCTGCTGCTTCTTCTGCTTCTGCTTCTCCTTCTTCTGCTTCTCCTTCTGTTTCTCCTTCTGCTTCTCCTTCTGCTGCTCCTTCTGCTTCTTGTTCTTCCTACTCCTAATCCTTCTCTTTCTCCTTCTGCTCTTCCTACTCTTAATCCTTCTCTTTCTCCTTCTACTTCTTCTGCTTGTTCTGTTTCTTCTACTTCAGGTCATGATTCTACTTCTTCAGCTTCTTCTGTTTCTTCTCCTTCTGCTTCTCCTGCTACTGCTTCTTCTGCTTCTCTTTCTGCTTCTCCTTCTGCTTCTGCTTCTCCTTCTACTCCTTCTCCTTCTTCTGTTTCTTCTTCTTCTTCTTCTCCCGCTTCTGCTTCTTCTGCTTCTCCTTCCTTTCCTCTGCTTCTGCTTCTCCTTCTCTTTCTTCTGCTTCTCTTTCTGCTTCTGCTTCTTCTAATTCTCCAACTAATCCTTCTTCTTCTCCTTCTGTTTCTGCTTCTCTTTCTGCTTCTTCATCTCCTTCTGCTTCACCTTCTGCTGCTCCTTCTCCTTCTTCTGTTTCTCCCTCTGCTTCTGCTTCTGCTTCTTATGCTTCTTCTTTTTCTTCTGCTTCTGCTTCTCCTGCTTCTGCTTCTTATGCTTCTACTGCTTCTGCTTCTTCTGCTTCTTCTGCTTTTACTTCTCTTTCTGCTTCTGCTTCTCCTGCTTGTTTTTCTGCTTCTTCTTCTGCTTCTCCTTCTGCTGCTTCTTCTCCTTCTCCTTCTGTTTCTCTTTTTGCTTCTCCTTCTGCTTCTTCTTCTTCTGTTTCTAGTACCTGAATTTCTGGTTCTACTTCTTCTGCTGCTTCTCCTTCTGCTTCTGCTTCTACTTCTGCTTCTGTTTCTGCTTCTTCTGCTTCTTCTCTTTCGGCTTCTCCTGCTTCTGCTTCTTGTGCTTCTCCTGCTTCTCTTTCTGCTTCTCATTCCGCTTCTGCTTCTCTTTCTGCTTCTGCTTCTCCTCCTTCTCCTTCTCCTACTTCTGCTTCTCCTTCAGCTTCTGTTTCTTCTGCTTCTCCTGCTTCTCCTTCTGCATCTCCTTCTGTTTGTGCTTGTCCTTATGCTACTTCTGCTGCTTCTGCTTCTCCTTCTCCTCCTCC
>NW_012321199.1:0-1652 GCF_000151885.1 Dipodomys ordii
TCTGTTTCATTTTCTCCGTCTTCTGCCTTTCATTCTGCTTCTGCTTCTCCTGCTTCTGCTCATCTGCTTCTCTGCTTCTCCTTCTCTTTCTCTTTCTGCTTCTGCTTATCCTTCTGTTTCTCCTACGCCTAATCCTTCTCTTTCTCCTTCTCCTTCTTCTGCTTCTCCTGCTGCTTCTTCTGCTTCTTCTGCTTTTTCTGTTTCTTCTTCTTCTGCTTCAACTTCTGCTTCTTCTGCTTCTCCTTCTGCTTCTGCTTCTCATTCTGCTTTTGCTTCTGCTCTTCTCCTTCCTCTGTTTCTTCTGCTTCTGCTTCTCTTGCTTCCTCTTCTTCTGCTTCTCCTACTTCTCCTTCTGCTTCTCCGTCTCATTCTCCTTCTTCAATTTCTCCTTCTTGTGCTTCTCATTCTTCTTCTGCTTCTGTTTCTCCTGCTTCTGCTTCTTCTGTTTCTCCTTCTGTTTCTCCTTCTGCTTCTCTTTCTGCTTCTTATTCTGCTTCTGCTCCTCCTACTCCAAATCCTTCTCTTTCTCCTTCTTCTTCTTCTGCTTCTCGTTCTGCTTCTGCTTCTTCTTCTTGTTCTGTTTCTTCTGCTTCTGCTTTTCCAGCTTCTTCTGCTTCTGCTTTTCCAGCTTCTGCTGCTTCTGCTTCTCCTTCTGCTTCAGGTTCTCCTTCTGGTTCTTGGGATTCTTCTGTTTCTTCTGCTTCTGTTTCTCCTACTACTGCTTCTTCTGCTTCTCTTTCTGCTTCTCCTTCTGCTTCTGCTTCTGCTTCTGCTCCTTCTCTTTCTTCTGTTTCTTCTTCTGCTGCTTCTCCTGCTTCTGCTTCTTCTGCTTCTCCTGCTTGTCCTTCTCCTTCTGCTTCTCCTTCTTCTCCTTCTCTTTCTGCTTCTGCTTCTTCTGATTCTCCAATTTCTCCTTATTCTTCTCCTTCTGTTTCTGCTTCTCTTTCTGCTTCTGCATCTCCTTCTGCTTCACCTTCTGCTGCTCTTTCTCCTACTTCTGTTTCTCCATCTGCTTCTGCATCTTATGCTTCTTTATTTCTTCCGTTTCTGCTTCTCCTTCTTCTGCTTCTTATGCTTCTACTGCTTCTTCTTCTGCTTCTGCTTCTTCTGCTTCTACTTCTCTTTGTGCTTCTGCTTCTCCTGCTTGTTTTTCTGCTTCTTCTGCTGCTTCTCCTTCTGCTGCTTCTTCTCCTTCTCCTTCTCTTTTTGCTTCGCCTTCTGCTTCTGCTTCTTCTGTTTCTCCTGCCTGAATTTCTAATTCTACTTCTTCTGCTGCTTCTCCTTCTGCTTCTACTTCTTATTCTGATTCTGCTTCTTCTGCTTCTTCTCTTTCGGCTTCTCCTGCTTCTGCTTCTTGTGCTTCTCCTGCTTCTCTTTCTGCTTCTCATTCCGTTTCTGCTTCTCCTTCTGCTTCTGCTTCTCCTCCTTCTCCTTCTCCTACTTCTGCTTCTCCTTCATCTTCTGCTTCTTCTGCTTTTCCTTCTGCATCTCCTTCTGCTTGTGCTTAGCCTTATGCTTCTTCTTCTGCCTCTGCTTCTCCTTCTCCTTCTTTTGCTTCTCCTTTTGCTTCTGCTTCTTCTGCTTTTCCTGCTTCTCCTTCTGCTTCTTCTGCATTTTCCTTCTGCATATTTTTCTGCTTCTGCTTCTCCTTC
>NW_012321200.1:0-1652 GCF_000151885.1 Dipodomys ordii
TCACTTCTGGTTCTCCTTCTTCTTCTCCAGATTCTGCTTCTTCTGCTTCTCCTTCCGCTTCAGGTTCTGCTTCTGCTTCTTCGGCTTCTTCTGCTTCTATTTCTGCTTCTCCTTCTGTTTCTGTTTCTCTTTCTGCTTCTGTTTCTTCTCCTTCTTCTATTTCTTCTGCTTATGCTTCTACTGCTTCTCCTTCGGTTTCTCTTTGTTCTTATCCTTCTGCTTCTTCTTCTCCTTCTTCTGCTTCTCCTTCTGCTTCTGCTTCTCCTTCTGCATCTTCTTCTGTTTCAATTTCTCCTTCTTCTGCTTTTCATTTTGCTTCTGCTTCTCCTGCTTCTGCTTCTTCTGCTTCTCCTGCTTCTCCTTCTCCTTCTCCTTCTCTTTCTGCTTCTGCTTATCTGTCTGTTTGTCCTAATCCTTCTCTTTCTCCTTCTCCTTCTCCTTCTGCTTTTCCTGCTTGTTCTTCTTCTGCTTCTTCTTCTTTTTCTGCTTTTTCAGTTTCTTCTGCTTCAGCTTCTGCTTCTTCTGCTTCTCCTTCTGCATCTGTTTCTCCTTCTGCTTCTGCTCTTCTCCTTCTTCTGTTTCTTCTGCTTCTGCTTCTCCTGCTTCTCCTTCTTCTGCTTCTCCTACTTCTCCTTCTGCTTCTCCGTCTCATTCTCCTTCTCCTTCAATTTCTCCTTCCTGTGCTTCTCATTCTGCTTCTGCTTCTGCTTCTCCTGCTTCTGCTTCTTCTGTTTCTCCTTCTGCTTCTCCTTCTGCTTCTCTTTCTGCTTCTAATTCTCCTTCTGCTCCTCCTACTCCTAATCCTTCTCTTTCTCCTTCTTATTCTTGTGCTTCTCGTTCTGCTTCTGCTTCTTCTGCTTGTTCTGTATCTTCTGCTTCTGCTTTTCCAGCTTCTGATGCTTCTGGTTCTCCTTCTGCTTCAGGTTCTCCTTCTGCTTCTTCAGCTTCTTCTGTTTCTTCTGCTTCTGCTTCTTCTGCTTCTGTTTCTATTTCTGCTTCTTCTTCTGCTTTTGCTTCTCCTTCTGCTCCTTCTCCTTCTTCTGTTTCTTCTTCTTCTTCTGCTTCTCCCGCTTCTGCTTCTTCTGCTTCTCCTGATTGTCCTTCCGCTTCTGCTTCTCATTCTCCCTCTTCTGCTTCTCTTTCTGCTTCATCTTCTTCTGATTCTCCAACTTCTCCTTCTGTTTCTGCTTCTCTTTCTGCTTCTGCATCTCCTTCTGCTTCACCTTCTGCTGCTCCTTCTCCTTCTTCTGTTTCTCCCTCTGCTTCTATTTCTGCTTCTTATGCTTCTTCTTTTTCTTCTGCTTCTGCTTCTCCTGCTTCTGCTTCTTATGCTTCTACTGCTTCCTCTTCTGGTTCTGCTTCTTCTGCTTCTACTTCTCTTTCTGCTTCTGCTTCTCCTGCTTGTTTTTCTGCTTCTTCTGCTGCTTCTCCTTCTGCTGCTTCTTTTACTACTCCTTGTGCTTCTCATTTAGCTTCTCCTTCTGCTTCTGCTTCTGCTTCTTCTGTATCTCCTGCCTGAATTTCTGGTTCTAATTCTTCTGCTGCTTCTCCTTCTGCTTCTGCTTCTCCTTCTGCTAATGTTTCTACTTCCTCTGCTTCTTCTCTTTCGGCTTCTCCTGGTTCTGCTTCTTGTCCTTCTCCAGAATCTCTTT
>NW_012321201.1:0-1652 GCF_000151885.1 Dipodomys ordii
ATGCTACTGCATCTGCTTCTTCTGTTTCTTCTGCTACTCCTTGTGCTTCTCCTACTGCTTTTGCTTCTTTTTCTCATTCTGCTTCTCCTTCTGGTTCTCCTTCTTCTCCAGATTCTGCTTCTTCTGCTTCTCCTGCTTCTCCTTCTTCTTCAGGTTCTGCTTCTGCTTCTTTGGCTTCTTCTGCTTCTGCTTCTCCTGCTGCTGCTTCTTCTGCTTCTCCTGCTTCTCTTTCTGCTTTTCCTTCTGTTTCTGCTACTCCTTCTGCTTCTGCTTCTTCTCCTTCTTCTGTTTCTTCTGCTTCTGGTTCTCCTGCTTCTGCTTCTCCTGCTTCTCGTTCTGCTTCTCTTTCTGCTTCTCTTTCGGCTTCTCCTTCTCCTTCTCCTCCTTCTGCTTCTCCTTCTGCTTCTGCTTCTCTTTCTGCTTCTGCTTCTTCTGATTCTCCAACTAATCCTTCTTCTTCTCCTTCAGTTTCTGGTTCTCTTTCTCCTTCTGCATCTCCTTCTGCTTCCCCTTCTGCTGCTCCTTCTCCTCCTTCTCTTTCTCCCTCTGCTTCTGCTTCTGCTTCTTATGCTTCTTCTTGTTCTTCTGCTTCTGCTTCTTATGGTTCTACTGCTGCTTCTGCTTCTTCTGCTTCTTCTGCTTCTACTTCTCTTTCTGCTTCTGCTTCTCCTGCTTGTTTTTCTGCTTCTTCTACTGCTTCTCCTTCTGCTTCTCCTTCTGTTTCTCCTTCTCCTTCTCGTTCTTCTGCTTTTCCTTGTGCTTCTCCTTCTGCTTCTGCATCTTCTGCTTCTTCTGCTACTGCCTCTGCTTCTTCTGTTTCTTCTGCTTCTCCTTCTGCTTCTCCTTCTGCTTTTGCTTCTCTTTCTGCTTCTGCTTCTCCTTCTGGTTCTCCTTCTTCTTCTCCAGATTCTGCTTCTTCTGCTTCTCCTGCTTCTCCTACTTCTCGTGCTGCTTCTCCTTCTGCGTCTCTTTCTGCTTCTGCTTATCCTTTTGCTTCTCCTACTCCTAATCCTTCTCTTTCGCCTTCTCCTTCTTCTTCTTCTGCTTTTCCTGCTGCTTCTGCTTCTGCTTATTCTACTATTTCTGTTTCTTCTGCTTCTTCTTCAGATTGTGCTTCTGTTTCTCCTGCTTCAGATTCTGCTTCTGCTTCTTCGGCTTCTCCTGTTTCTTCTGCTTCTGCTTCTTCTACTTCTCCTGCTTCTCTTTCTGCTTCTCCTTTTGCTTCTCCTTCTGCTTCGGCTTCTGCTCTTCTCCTTCTTCTGTTTCTTTTGCTTCTGTTTCTTCTTCTTCTTCTTCTGTTTCTTCTGATTCTACTTCTGCTTCTCCTTCTTCTCCTCTTTCTGCTTCTACTTCTGCTTCTTCTGATTTTTCTGCTTCTCCTTCTTGTTCTCCTGTTTCTGCTTCTCTTTCTGCTTCTGGTTCTCCTTCTGCTGCTCCTTCTCCTTCTTCTGTTTCTCCCACTGCTTCTTCTTCTGCTTCTTTTGCTTATTCTTTTACTTCTGCTTCTGCTTCTCCTGATTCTGCTTCTTCTGCTTCTACTGCTTCTCCTTACGCTTCTCCTTCTTCTTCTTCTTCTTCTTCTTCTTCTTCTTCTTCTTCTTCTTCTTCAGCATCTTCTTCTTCTTCTTCTTCTTCTTCTTCTTCTTCTTCTT
>NW_012321202.1:0-1652 GCF_000151885.1 Dipodomys ordii
AGCAGAAGAGAAGAGGGAAGCAGAGAAGCAGAGCAGAGAGCAGAGCATAAGAATGTGAAGAAGCAGAAGCAGAACCTGAAGCAGAAGGAGAAGCAGGAGAAGCAGAAGAAGCAGAATCTGGAGAAGCAGAATGAGAAGCTGAAGGAGAAGCAGAAGCAGAAAGAGAATCAAAAGCAGAAGGAGAAGCAGAAGAAACAGAAGAAGCAGAAGCAGTAGCAGTTGCAGCAGAAGCAGAAGGAGAAGCAGAAGTAGAAGAAAGAGAAGAAGACGAAGAAGAAGAAGAAGAAGTATAAGGAGAAGCATAAGGAGAAGCATAAGGAGACGTATAAGGAGAAGGAGTAGAAGCAGAAGAAGCAGAAGCAGGAGAAGCAGAAGCAGAAGAAAAAGAATAAGCAAAAGAAGCAGAAGCAGAAGCAGTGGGAGAAGCAGAAGAAGGAGAAGGAGAAGCAGAAGGAGACGCCGGAAAAGCAGAAGAAACAGAAGCAGACGGAGAAGAAGGAGAAGGAGAAGCCGAAGCAGAAGAAGAAGCAGACGAAAAGCACAAGCAGAAGGAGATGCAGAAGGAGAAGCAGGAGATGCAGAAGAAGCAGAAGCAGAAGGAGAAGAAGAAGGAGAAGAATCAGAATCAGAAGAAGCAGAAGCAGAAATAGAAAGAGAAGCCGACGAAGAGAAGCAGAACGAGAAGCAGGAGAAGCAGGAGAAGCACAAGCGGGAGAAGCAGAAGAAGAAGTAACAGAAGAAGGAGAAGGAGCAGAAGCAGAAGGAGAAGCAGAAAGAGAAGCAGGAAAAGCAGAAGAAGCAGAAGCAGGAGAAGCAGAAGGAGAAGAAACAGGAGAAGGACAAGAAGCAGGACAAGAAGCAGAAGCAGAAGGAGAAGCAGAAACAGAAGGAGAAGCAGAAAGAGAAAGAGGGGAAGCAGAAGAAACAGAAGCAGGAGAAGCAGAAGCATAAGAATGCGAAGAAGCAGAACCAGAACCTGAAGCAGAAGGAGAAGCAGGAGAAGCAGAAGAAGCCGAATCTGGAGAAGCAGAATGAGAAGCTGAAGGAGAAGCAGAAGCAGAAGCAGAAAGAGAATCAAAAGCAGAAGGAGAAGCAGAAGAAACAGAAGAAGCAGAAGCAGTAGCAGTTGCAGCAGAAGCAGAAGGAGAAGCAGAAGGAAAAGTAGAAGAACGAGAAGGAGAAGGAGAAACAGAAGGAGAAGCAGAAGGAGAAGCAGAAGGAGAAGCAGGAGAAGCAGAAAGAGAAGCAGGTAAAGCAGAAGAAGAAGAAGCAGAAGGAGAAGCAGAAGGAGAAGCAGAAGGAGGAGCAGCAGAAGAAGTAGAACCAGAAATTCAGGCAGGACAAACAGAAGAAGTAGAAGCAGAAGCAGAAGGAGAAGCAAAAAGAGAAGCAGTAGGAGAAGTAGAAGAAGCAGCAGAAGGAGAAGCAGCAGAAGAAGCAGAAAAACAAGCAGGAGAAGCAGAAGCAGAAAGAGAAGTAGAAGCAGAAGAAGCAGAAGCAGAAGAAGAAGCAGTAGAAGCACAAGAAGCAGAAGCAGGAGAAGCAGAAGCAGAAGATAAAGAAGAAGCATAAGAAGCAGAAGCAGAGGGAGAAACAGAAGAAGGAGAAAGAGCAGGAGAATGTGAAGCAGAAGGAGATGAAGAAGCAGAAAG
>NW_012321203.1:0-1652 GCF_000151885.1 Dipodomys ordii
GCAGTACACAGCGGGACACAGCGGGACACAGCGGGGGACACAGAGGGGGTAAACAGCGGTACACAGGGGGGAACACAGCGAGGACACAGCGGGACCAAGCGGGACACAGCGTCGATACAGCGGGGACACAGCGGGACACAGCGGGGTACACAGCTGGGTACACAACGGGACACAGCGTGGGAAACAACGAGGACACAGCGGGACACAGCGAGACACAGCGGGACACAGTGGGGACACAGCAGTAGACACAGCGGGACACAGCGAGGACACAGCGGGGACACAGCGGGGACACAGCGGCACCCAGCAGGACACAGCGGGGCACACAGCGGGACACAGCGGGACACAGCTTGGGACACAGCGGGAACACAGCAGGACACAGCCGGGGACACAGCGAGGACACAGCGGGACACAGCGGGACACATCGTGGGACAAAGCGGGAGATAGCAGGGGACACCGCGAGGACACAGCAGGACACAGCGGGGACACAGAGGTGCCTCAGGGGAGCCACAGCGGGGGCAAAGCGGGACACCACGGAACACAGCGAGACAAAGCGTGAAACAGCGGTGAACCTGCGGGGACACAGCGGGACACAGCAGGGAACACAGCGAGGGACACAGCGGGGACACAGCGGGGACACTGCGGGACCCAGCACGACACAGCGGGACACAGCAGGACACAGCGTGGGACACAGTGGGTACAGCGGGGGACACAGCGGGACACAGCGGGGACACAGAGGGGACTCAGCGGGGGACACAGAGGGGAAAACAGCGGGGGACACTGCGGGACAAAGCGGGTTATACAGTGGGGGACCCAGCGGGACACAGCGGGGAACACAGCGAGGGCCCAGCGGGCCCGAGCGGGACACAGGGTCGATACAGCGGGAACATAGGGGGACACAGCGGGACACAGCGGGACACAGCGGGGACAAAGCAGGAGACACAGCGGGGGACAAAGCGGGACACCAAGGGACACAGTGTGACACAGAGGGTCACAGCGGGGTACACAGCTGGGGACACAACAGGAAACAGTGGGGGACACAGCGGGACACAGCGGGGACAAAGAGGGGGACATAGCGGGGGACAGAGCGGGACACAGCGGGGACACAGTGGGACCCAGCGGGGAAACAGCGGGGAGTCAGGGGGGGACACAGAGGGACAAAGGTGGTAACAGCGGGACACAGCGACAACACAGAACAGACACAGCGGCAGACACAGCTGGACACAGTGGGACAGAGCGGGGACAAAGCGGGACACAGCGGGGGACACAGCGGGGACACAGCGTGGGACACAGCGGGGAACACAGTGAGGACCAAGCGGGACCCAGCAGGACACAGAGTGTATACAGCGGGGGACACAGCGGGACACAGAGGGACACAGCGGAGGACAGAGCGGAACACAGCGAGGGACACAGGGAGAAAACAGCAAGACACAGAGGGGACACAGCGGGACATAGCGGGGGACAGAGCAGGACACAGAGGGGGACACAGGGATGACACAGCGGGACACAGCTGGGACACAGCGGGGAAACAGCGGGGACACAGCGGGGGACACAGCGGGACACAGCAGTGGACACAATGGGACACAGCGGGGGACACAGCAGGACACATCGGGGGACACAGCGGGGGACACAGCGGGACACAGCGTGTCACACAT
>NW_012321204.1:0-1652 GCF_000151885.1 Dipodomys ordii
TCAGCAGTTTCTACACACAGTGGTGCCTTAAGGCTGTTCTAAGATAAAGGTTCCACAAGCCAAAGGAAAATTGGGCAGTTTTTAAACTCCAGCCACAAAAATGGTCAAAAAATTGTAAAAAAACAAAAAAAAAAAAAAGAGGTAATAAAGAAAGCCTTGGGAAGGGAATTGGAAAAATTTAAAAAGTAAAGATTGTCTTTAAGACAAACCTTAAAAAGTTTAAGTATGTCGCAGATGGTATGAGTATGTCTTAAAATTGAAGCTTACAAGTAAAGCTGGTATAAAATTAAGTTAACTACGATACACGAGTGAGGACTGGTGAAAAAAAAAATGTAAGGGGCTCTGGTACTGTTATTTTTGTTACAATCGGACCTTGTATACTCAACAGACTGGTGTCTTTTGTAAAAGAAAAAAGATCAGCGCAGTCCGCCTATTAGTTCTGAGATCCAAATACCAAGCATTGAGAACAACTGACAGCCCACAAGATAATATAGAGACACCCCTATGACTGAGATAAGAACCCCCTAAATTTTAAGATTAAAATTAGCCCCCCCAAAAAATGGGGGAATAAAAGATTAAAAATTAGAGTTACATTTTACAATTGCTAACTGCTGGTTTTGCTTCTGTAAACTTGCTTGCGCTAGCACCGACCCTTCCCCTCCCTGGAGATATATAAAAGTTTCTGAGTCTAGATGTCGGCCCTGGGACAAGCTCTGTAGTCATAAATAAAGGGCTAACAAGTAAATTCCCCAAATGGCCAAATGGGACCCAAGATAAGAAACAAAGAGTATGTTCCTCCACATTCCTGTGTAAAAATTCCCGATTTAGGGGGCTCAAGATAAGGGCCATTTGATGAGTCCAGCAGACTAGGCCAAGTGTTAATCAATCACAAGCCTGTAACACTGTAGATTCCCTAACCCTTCCCTCCCAGAGTGACTACCTCAGTGATCATCCGCGCTAATTGTTTTATTACAAAGAGTGTTATAAACTTCCCCAGGTAGTATGACATTGATGTTGGGATATCCTCCTTTTCCCTGTGCAACAATGTTATTAATGTTTCTGCCTCCCTATGCTCACAACAGAGCCAGGGTTTTGTTTGTGGCAATAATATGGCCTACACTGTACTTCCCCAAAATTGGACAGGGCTCTGTATTCCAGCTATTTTGCTCCCAGACATTCAGCAAAATAGTTGAGGTCTGGAGATGAGCCAGTACCCATTCCTGCCTAAGTGGCAAGCTGTTTATCCAAAGAACAGAGTCTCCAAGTTTTTCCGCTATAAATAAAAACAGGAGTAAACAGCGTGATGGGCACACAAAAGCCCCGTTTACACTGCATACTATGCTCATTCAGCCAGAGAGATCAACGGGAAATGGATGGGTTTTGAAAATCCAGATGGGGTGGTAAAGGAAGAGAAGATCATGGGGAGTCTTAACCCCAGGGTCTCCAGCTAAATCGCAGAGGTGCAGTTAGAAGACATAGCATTAGAGGGGGCACAATCAGAGACCGGGCCATAGATTCTACACACATTTGGAAGAAGAATACCCACCGCCAGATGTCTTTAAAAGACTTCCATATATACTCCATTGGGGAGCAATGGCCTGCAAACTGTACACAAGGATGCTGTACAGGGCCCTAAGCCAGGTCAGTATTCA
>NW_012321205.1:0-1652 GCF_000151885.1 Dipodomys ordii
GACAAGAAGGAGAAGGAGAAACAGAAGGAGAAGCAGAAGGAGAAGCAGAAAGAGAAGCAGGTAAAGCAGAAGAAGAAGAAGCAGAAGGAGAATCAGAAGGAGAAGCAGAAGAAGGAGAAGGAGAAGCAGAAGCAGAAGAAGATGCAGAAGGAGAAGCAGGAGAAGCAGAAGCAGAAGGAGAAGCAGTAAAAACAGAAGAAGCAGAAGCAAAAGGAGAAGCAAAAGAAGGAGAAGGAGAAGTAGAGGCAGAAGAAGAAGCATAAGGAGAAGCACAAGCAGAAGGAGATGCAGAAGGAGAAGCAGGAGAAGCAGAAGAAGCAGAAGCTGAAGGAGAAGCAGAAGTAGGAGAAGGAGAAGGAGGAGAAGCAGAAGCAGAAGGAGAAGCAGAAGCGGAATGAGAAGCAGAAAGAGAAGCAGGAGAAGCACAAGAAGCAGAAGCAGGAGAAGCCGAAAGAGAAGAAGCAGAAGAAGCAGAATTAGAAGCAGAAGTAGAAGCAGAAGCAGAAGGAGAAGCAGCAGAAGAAGTAGAACCAGAAATTCAGGCAGGAGAAACAGAAGAAGCAGAAGCAGAAGGAGAAGCAAAAAGAGAAGCAGAAGGAGAAGTAGAAGAAGCAGCAGAAGGAGAAGCAGCAGAAGAAGCAGAAAAACAAGCAGGAGAAGCAGAAGCAGAAAGAGAAGTACAAGCAGAAGAAGCAGAAGCAGAAGAAGAAGCAGTAGAAGCATAAGAAGCAGAAGCAGGAGAAGCAGAAGCAGAAGAACAAGATCCATATGAAGCAGAAGCAGAGGGAGAAACAGAAGAAGGAGAAGGAGCAGCAGAAGGTGAAGCAGAAGGAGATGGAGAAGCAGAAAGAGTAGCAGAAACAGAAGGAGAAGAAGAAGGATTAGTTGGAGAATCAGAAGAAGCAGAAGTAGAAAGAGAAGCAAAAGAAGGAGAAGGAGAAGCAGAAGCAGAGGAAAGGAAGGAGAAGCAGAAGAAGCAGAAGCGGGAGAAGCAGGAGCAGAAGAAGCCGAAAAAGCAAAAGCAGAACCTGAAGCAGAAGGAGAAGCAGGAGAAGCAGAAGAAGCAGAATGAGAAGCAGAAGGAGAAGCAGAAGCAGAAAGAGAAATAGTAGAATAAGCAGAAGCAGAAGCAGCAGGAGAAGCAGAAGAAGAAGATGGAGAAGGCGAGAGAGAAGGATTAGGAGTAGGAGAAGCAAAAGGATAAGCAGAATCAGAAAGAGACGCAGAAGGAAAAGCAGCACGAGAAGTAGGAGAAGCAGGAGAAGCAGAAGCAGGAGATGCAGAAGAAACAGAAGACGCAGAAGCAGAATGAGAAGCAGAAGGAGAAATTGAAGCAGAAGCAGATGGAGAAGCATAAGAAGGAGAAGGAGAAGCAGAAAGAAAAGCAGAAAGAGAAGCAGAACGAGAAACAGGAGAAGCAGAAGCAGGAGAAGCAGAAGCAGAAGAAACAGAATAAGGAGAAGAAGCAGAAGCAGAAGGAGAAGCAAACACAGAAGGAGAAGCAGAAAGAGAAGGTGCGGAAGCAGAAGAAGCAGAAGCAGGAGAAGCAGAAGCATAAGAATCCGAAGAAGCAGAAGCAGAACCTGAAGCAGAAGGAGAAGCAGGAGAAGCAGAAGAAGCAGAATCTGCAGAAGCAGAAGGAGAAGCAGAAG
>NW_012321206.1:0-1652 GCF_000151885.1 Dipodomys ordii
AGCAGAAGATGCAGAAGCAGAAGGAGAAGCAGAAGGAAAAGCAGAAGAACGTTTTAGGTGAGGGAGAAGGAGAAACAGAAGGAGAAGCAGAAAGAGAAGCAGTAGAAGGAGCAGGAGAAGGAAAAGCAGCAGGAGAAGCAGAAAGAGCAGCAGAAGGAGGAGCAGGAGATGCAGAAACAGGAGAAGCATAAGCAGAACAAACAGGAGAAGGACAAGAAGCAGAAGCAGAAGGAGAAGCAGAAACAGAAGGAGAAGCAGAAAGAGAAGGAGGGGAAGCAGAAGAAGCAGAAGTAGGAGAAGCAGAAGCATAAGAACCCGAATTAGCAAAAGGAGAACCTCAGGCAGAAGGAAAAGCAGGAGAAGCAGAAGAAGCAGAATCTGGAGAAGCAGAAGTTGAAGCAGAAGGAGAAGCAGAAGCAGAAAGAGCATCAAAATCAGAAGGAGAAGCAGAAGAAACAGAAGAAGTAGAAGCAGTAGCAGTTGTAGAAGAAGCAGAAGTAAAAGCAGAAGTACAAGAAGGAGAAGTAGAAACAGAAGGAGAAGCAGAAGGAGAAGCAGAAAGAGAAGCAGGTAAAGCGGAAGAAGAAGAAGCAGAAGGAGAATAAGAAGGAGAAGCAGAAGAAGGAGAAGGAGAAGCAGAAGCAGAAGAAGATGCAGAAGGATAAGCAGAAGAAGCAGAAGCAGAAGGAGAAGCATGAAAAGCAGAAGAAGCAGCAGAGGCAGAAGAAGAAGCATAAGGAGAAGGAGAAGCAGAGGCAGATGCAGAAGGAGAAGCAGGAGAAACAGAAGAAGCAGAAGATGAAGGAGAAGCAGAAGTAGGAGAAGGAAAAGGAGGAGAAGCAGGAGGAGAAGCAGAAGCGGAATGAGAAGCAGAAAGAGAAGCAGGAGAAACACAAGAAGCAGAAGCAGGAGAAGCCGAAAGAGAAGAAGCAGAAGAAGCAGAATCAGAAGCAGAAGTAGAAGCAGAAGCAGAAGGAGAAGCAGCAGAAGAAGTAGAACCAGAAATTCAGGCAGGAGAAACAGAAGAACCAGAAGCAGAAGCAGAAGGAGAAGCAAAAAGAGAAGCAGAAGGAGAAGTAGAAGAAGCAGCAGAAGAAATAGAAAAACAAGCAGGAGAAGCAGAAGCAGAAAGAGAATAGAAGCAGAAGAAGCAGAAGCAGAAGAAGAAGCAGTAGAAGCATAAGAAGCAGAAGCAGAAGAAGCAGAAGCAGAAGATAAAGAAGAAGCATAAGAAGAAGAAGCAGAGGGAGAAACAAAAGAAGGAGAAAGAGCAGAAGAAGGTGAAGCAGAAGGAGATGCAGAAGCAGAAAGAGAAGCAGAAACAGAAGGAGAAGAAGAAGGAGAAGTTGGAGAATCAGAAGAAGCAGAAGCAGAAGCAGAAAGAGAAGGAGAAGAAGGAGAAGGAGAAGCAGAAGGAGAAGGACAAGCAGGAGAAGCAGAAGAAGCAGAAGCGGGAGGAGCAGAAGAAGAAGAAGAAACAGAAGAAAGAGAAGGAGCAAAAGGAGAAGCAGAAGCAGAAGGAGAAACAAAAGAGAAGCAGAAGAAGCGGAAGAAGCAGTAGCAGGAGAAGCAGAAGCAGAAGAAACAGAAGAAGCCCAAGAAGCAGAAGGAGAACTTGAAGCTGAAGGAGAAGCTGAAGCTGCTGAAGCTGA
>NW_012321207.1:0-1652 GCF_000151885.1 Dipodomys ordii
CAGCAGGACACAGCGTGAAAGAGCGGGACACAGCGGGGAACACAGCCAGGGACACAGCGGGCGACACAGCAGGACACTGTGGGGTACACAGCGGGACACAAAGGGACACAGCAGGGACACAGCAGGGGACACAGCAGGACACAGAGGGGAACAAAGGGGGCACACAGCGGGACACACTGGGACACAGGGGGGTACACAGCGGGACACAGCGGGGACACAGCAGGGGCACAGTGGGAAACAGCGGGAAACAGCGGGGGACAAAGCGGGACACACCGGGACACAGCGGGACACAGCGGGGGACACAGCAGGGGACACAGAGCCGCACACAGCTGGAGAGAGTGGAACACAGCAGGGACACAGCGGGCACACAGCGGGACATCTCGGGGACAAAGCGAGGACAGAGCGGGACACAGAGGTACACAGCGTGGAACACAGCGGGGGACAGTGGGGACGAACCGGGGAACAACGGGGACACAGCGGGACACAGCTGGGACACAGCGAGGACACAGCGGGACACAGCGGGGACACAGCGAGTACACAGCGGGACACAGCCGGACACAGCAGGACACAGAGGGGAACCCAGCGGGGGAAACAGTGGGGGACACAGCGGGGGACACAGCGGGACACAGCTGGGGACACAGCGAGGACACAGCGGGACATAGCGGGGGACACAGCGGGGGACAGCGGGGACACACATACATACAGCGGGGACACAACGGGACATAGCGGCGGACATCGGGGACACAGCGGGACACAGCGGGACACAGCGGGACACAGGAGGGACACAGCGGGGACACAGCGGGGACACAGCGGGGGACACAGTGGGAAACAGCGGGGACACAGAGGGACTCAGCTGTTACACAGCGAGGACACACCAGGGACACAGTGGGACACAGCGGACACACAGCGGGGACACAGCAGGACACAGCAAGGACACAGTGGGACACAGCGGGGGATACAGCGGGGGACAGCGGTGACACACCGGCGGACAGTGGGGACACAGCGGGACACCGCGGGACACAGCTGGGGATACAGCGGGGGACCGCGGTGACACACCGGCGGACAGCGGGGACACAGCGGGACAAAGCGGAACACAGCAGAACACAGCGGGACAGAGCGGGGAACACAGCGGGGGACACAGCGGGACACAGCGAGACAGAGCGGGGACACAGCGGGGGACACAGTGGGACACAGCGGGGACAAAGAGGGACTCAGCGGTTACACAGCGAGGACACACCAGGGACACAGTGGGACACAGCTGACACACAGCGGGGACACAGCGGGACACAGCAAGGACACAGCGGGACACAGCGGGGGATACAGCGGGGGACAGCAGTGACACACCGGCGGACAGCGGGGACACAGCGGGACACAGCGGGACACAGCGGGGGACACCGCGGAACACAGCGGGGGATACAGCGGGGGACAGCGGTGACACACCGGCGGACAGCGGGGACACAGCGGGACACAGCGGAACACAGCAGGACACAGCGGGACACAGCGGGGAACTCAGCTGGGGACACCGTGGGACACAGCGGGACACAGCGGGGGACACAGCATGGACACAGCGGGTCACAGCAGGGAAATAGTGGGGGACACAGCGGGGGACACAGCAGGATACAGAACGACACAGCGAGGACACAGCGGGACAT
>NW_012321208.1:0-1652 GCF_000151885.1 Dipodomys ordii
TCCTCCTCCTCCTCCTCCTCCTCCTCCTCCTCCTCCTCCTCCTCCTCCTCCTCCTCCTTCTTCTTCTTCTTCTTCTTCTTCTTCTTCTTCTTCTTCTTCTTCTTCTTCTTCTTCTTCTTCTTCTTCTTCTTCTTCTTCTTCTTCTCTTTCTTCTGCTTCTGCTTTTCCTGCTTCTTCTGCTTTTACTGCTTCTCTTTCTGCTTCTCATTCTGCTTCTGCCTCTCCTTCTGCTTCTCCTATTTCTTCTGCGGCTCTTCCTTCTCCTACTTGTACTTCTCCTCCTGCTTCTGCTTCTTCTGCTTCTTCTGCTTCTCCTTCTGCATCTTCTTCTGCTTCTGCTTCTCCTTCTGCTGCTGCTTCTGCTTCTGTTTCTCCTTCTGCTTCTCCTTCTGCTTCTTCTGCTTCTGCTTCTCCTTCTGCTTCTTCTGCTTCTCCTTCTGATTCTCCTTCTGCTTCTCCTTCTGTTTCTCCTTCTCCTTCTCGTTCTTCTGCTTTTCTTTCTGCTTCTCCTTCTGCTTCTGCTGCAACTGCTACGGCTTCTTCTGTTTCTTCTGCGTCTCCTTCTGCTTTTGAATCTCTTTCAGCTTCTGCTTCTCCTTCAGCTTCTCATTCAGCTTCTCCAGATTCTGCTTCTTCTGCTTCTCCTGCTTCCGCTTTTGCTTCAGGTTTTGCTTCTGCTTCTTCGGATTCTTATGCTTCTGCTTCTCCTGCTTCTGCTTCTTCTGCTTCCCCTCCTTCTCTTTCTGCTTCTCCTTCTGTTTCTGCTTCTCCTTCTGCTTCTGCTTCTTGTCCTCCTGTTTCTTCTGCTTCTGCTTCTCCTGCTTCTGCTTTTCCTGCTTTTCCTGCTTCTCCTTCGGCTTCTGCTTCTCCTTCGGCTTCTGCTCCTTCTCCTTCTTCTCTTTCTTCTTCTGCTTCTCCCGCTTCTGCTTCTTCTGCTTCTCCTTCTGCATCTCCCTCTGCTTGTGCTTTTCCTTGTGCTTCTTCTGCTTCTGCTCTTCCTTCCCCTTCTTCTTCTCCTCCGTCTGCTTCTGCTTCTTCTGCTTTTCCTGATTCTCTTTCTGCTTCTCCTTCTGTTTCTCCTTCTCCTTCTCGTTCTTCTGCTATTCCTTCTGCTTCTCTTTCTGCTTCTGCATCTTCAGCTTCTTCTGCTACTCCTTCTGCTTCTTCTTTTTCTTCTGCTTCTCCTTCTGCTTTTGCTTCTCTTCCTGCTTCTGCTTCTCCTTCTGGTTCTCCTTCTTCTTCTCCAGATTCTTCTTCTGCTGCTTCTCCAGCTTCTCCTTCTGCTTCAGGTTCTCCTTTTGCTTCTTCAGCTTCTTCTGCTTCTATTTCTGCTTCTCCTTCAGTTTCTGCTTCTCTTTCTGCTTCTTCTTATTCTGATTCTCCAACTTCTCCTTCTTCTTCTCCTTCTGTTTCTGCTTCTCTTTCTGCTTCTGCATCTCCTTTTGCTTCACCTTCTGCTGCTCCTTCTCCTTCTTCTGTTTCTCCCTCTGCTTCTGTTTCTTATGTTTCTTCTTTTTCTTCTGGTTCTGCCTCTCCTGCTTCTGCTTCTTATGCTTCTACTGCTTCTTCTTCTTCTTCTTCTGCTTCTACTTCTCTTTCTGCTTCTGCTTCTCCTGCTTGTTTTTCTGCTTCTTCTGCTGCTTCTCCTGCTA
>NW_012321209.1:0-1652 GCF_000151885.1 Dipodomys ordii
TTCTGCTCTCTTTCTGCTTCTGCATCTCTCTGCTTCACTCTGCTGCTCTTCTCTTCTTCTGTTTCTCCCTCTGCTTCTATTCTGCTTCTTATGCTCTTCTTTTCTCTGCTCTGCTTCTCCTGCTCTGCTTCTTATGCTTCTACTGCTTCTTCTTCTGGTCTGCTTCTTCTGCTTCTACTTCTCTTTCTGCTTCTGCTTCTCCTGCTTGTTTTTCTGCTTCTTCTGCTGCTTCTCCTTCTGCTGCTTCTTTTACTACTCCTTGTGCTTCTCTTTTTGCTTCTCCTTCTGCTTCTTCTGCTTCTTCTACTTCTTCTGTTGTTTGTGCTTCTGCTTCTGCTTTTGATTCTCTTTCTGCTTCTCCTTTTGCTTCTCCTTCTGCTTCTCCAGATTCAGCTTCTTCTGCTTCTCCTGCTTCTCCTTCTGCTTCAGGTTCTCCTTCTGCTTCTTCACATTCTTATGCTTCTGCTTCTCCTGCTTCTGCTTCTTCTGCTTTCCCTCCTTCTCTTCCTGCTTCTCCTTCTGTTTCTGCTTCTCCTTCTGCTTCTGCTTCTTGTCCTTCTTGTGTTTCTTCTGCTTCTGCTTCTCAAGTTTCTGCATCTCCTGCTTCTCCTTCTACTGCTCTTTCTGCTTCTCCTGCTGCTTTTCCTTCTCCTGCTCCTTCTTCTGCTTCTCTTTCTGCTTCTCCTTCTGTTTCTCCTACTCCTTCTCCTTCTCGTTCTTCTGCTTTTCCTTCTGTTTCTCCTTCTGCTTTTGCATCTTCTGCTTCTTCTGCTACTGCCTCTGCTTCTTCTGTTTCTTCTGCTTCTAGTTCTGCTTCTCCTTCTGCTTTTGCTTCTCTTTCTGCTTCTCCAGATTCTGCTTCTTCTGCTTCTCCTGCTTCTCTTTCTGCTTCAGGTTCTGCTTCTGCTTCTTCGGCTTCTTCTGCTTCTGCTTCTCCTGCTGCTGCTTCTTCTGCTTCTCCTGCTTCTATTTCTGCTTTTCCTTCTGTTTCTGCTTCTCCTTCTGCTTCTGCTTCATCTCCTTCCTATGTTTCTTCTGCTTCTGCTTCTCCTGCTTCTGCTTCTCTTGCTTCTCGTTGTGCTTCTCTTTCTGCTTCTCTTTCTGCTTCTCCTTCTCCTTCTTCTGCTTCTGCTTCTCCTTCTGCTTCTGCTTCAATTTCTCCTTCTGCTTCTCATTCTGCTTCTGCGTCTTCTGTTTCTTCTGCTTCTCCTGCTTCTGCTTCTCCTGCTTCTCCTACTTCTCGTGCTGCTTCTCCTTCTGCGTCTCTTATTGCTTCTGCTTATCCTTTTGCTTCTCCTACTCCTAATCCTTCTCTTTCGCCTTCTCCTTCTCCTTCTTCTGCTTCTCCTGCTTCTCCTTCTGCATCTTCTTCTGCTTCTGCTTCTGCTGCTTCTTCTGCTTCTGCTTCTCCTTCTTCTGCTTCTCCCTCTGATTCTGCTTCTTATGCTTATTCTTTTTCTTCTGCTTCTGCTTCTCCTGCTTCTGCTTCTCCTGCTTCTGCTTCTTCTGCTTCTACTGCTTCTCCTTCTCCTTCTCCTTCTCCTTCTCCTTCTTCTTCTTCTTCTTCTTCTTCTTCTTCTTCTTCTTCTTCTTCTTCTTCTTCTTCTTCTTCTTCTTCTTCTTAAATACTTCTTCTTCTTCTTCTTCTTCTT
>NW_012321210.1:0-1652 GCF_000151885.1 Dipodomys ordii
TCAACTTCTCGTTCTTCTGCTTTTCCTTCTGCTTCTCCTTCTGCTTCTGCATCTTCTGCTTCTTCTGCTACTGCCTCTGCTTCTTCTGTTTCTTCTGCTTCCCCTTCTGCTTCTCCTTCTGCTTTTCCTTCTCTTTCTGCTTCTGCTTCTCCTTCTGCTTCTCCAGATTCTGCTTCTTCTGCTTCTCTTTCTGCTTCAGGTTCTGCTTCTGCTTCTTCGGCTTCTTCTGCTTCTGCTTCTCCTGCTGCTGCTTCTTCTGCTTCTCCTGCTTCTCTTTCTGCTTTTCCTTCTGTTTCTGCTTCTCCTTCTGCTTCTGCTTCTTCTCCTTCCTATGTTTCTTCTGCTTCTGCTTCTCCTGCTTCTGCTTCTCCTGCTTCTCGTTGTGCTTCTCTTTCTGCTTCTCTTTCTGCTTCTCCTTCTCCTTCTTCTGCTTCTGCTTCTCCTTCTGCTTCTGCTTCAATTTCTCCTTCTGCTTCTCATTCTGCTTCTGCGTCTTCTGTTTCTTCTGCTTCTCCTGCTTCTGCTTCTCCTGCTTCTCCTACTTCTCGTGCTGCTTCTCCTTCTGCGTCTCTTTCTGCTTCTGCTTATCCTTTTGCTTCTCCTACTCCTAATCCTTCTCTTTCGCCTTCTAATTCTCCTTCTTCTGCTTCTCCTGCTTCTCCTTCTGCATGTTCTTCTGCTTCTGCTTCTGCTGCTTCTTCTGCTTCTGCTTCTCCTTCTTCTGCTTCTCCCTCTGATTCTGCTTCTTATGCTTATTCTTTTTCTTCTGCTTCTGGTTCTCCTGCTTCTGCTTCTCCTGCTTCTGCTTCTTCTGCTTCTACTGCTTCTCCTTCTCCTTCTCCTTCTCCTTCTCCTTCTTCTTCTTCTTCTTCTTCTTCTTCTTCTTCTTCTTCTTCTTCTTCTTCTTCTTCTTCTTCTTCTTCTTCTTCTTCTTCTTCTTCTTCTTCTTCTTCTTCTTCTTCTTCTTCTTCTTCTTCTTCTCCTTCTGCTGCTTCTGCTTCTCCTGCTTCTTCTTCTTCTACTGCTTCTCCTTCTGCTTCTCATTCTGCTTCTGCTTCTTCTTCTGCTTCTCCTACTGCTTCTGCTGCTCTTCCTTCTCCTTCTCCTACTTCTCCTTCTACTTCTGCTTCTGCTTCTTCTGCTTCTCCTGCTTCTCCTTCTGCATCTTCTTCTGCTTCTGCTTCTCCTTCTGCTGCTTATTCTGCTTGTGTTTCTCATTCTGCTTCTCCTTCTGCTTCTTCTGCTTCTCCTTCTGCTTCTCCTTCTGTTTCTCCTTCTCGTTCTTCTGCTTTTACTTTTGCTTCTGCTGCAACTGCTACTGCTTCTGCTTCTTCTGTTTCTTCCGCTTCTCCTTCTCCTTTTGATTCTTTTTCTGCTTCTGCTTCTCCTTCAGCTTCTCATTCTGCTTCTCCAGATTCTGCTTCTTCTGCTTCTCCTGCTTCTCCTTCTGCTTCAGGTTCTGCTTCTGATTCTTCGGATTCTTATGCTTCTGGTTCTCTTGCTTCTGCTTCTTCTGCTTCCCCTCCTTCTCTTTCTGCTTCTTCTTCTGTTTCTGCTTCTCCTTCTGCTTTTGCTTCTAGTCCTTCTCCTGTTTCTTCTAAATAATGCTTCTCCTGCTTCTGCTTGTCCTGCTTCTCTTCTGCTCACCCTGA
>NW_012321211.1:0-1651 GCF_000151885.1 Dipodomys ordii
TCTCTTCTCTCTCTTCTCTCTCATCTCATCATCTCTACTCCTCGTCTCATCATCATCTTTATCTTCATCATCATCATCATCATCATCATCATCATCATCCTCATCATCATCATCGTCATCATCGTCTTCATCATAATCATCTTCTCTTTAATCTGCTTATGTTTTCCTGCTTCTTCTGCTTCTACTGCTTCTCTTTCTGCTTCTCATTCTGCTTCTTCTTCTCCTTCTGCTTCTCCTATTGCTTCTGCTGCCCTTCCTTCTCCTTCTTCTTCTCCTACTTCTGCTTCTCCTTCTCCTTTTGCTTCTTATGATTCTCCTGCTTCTCGTTCTGCATCTTCTTCTGCTTCTGCTTCTCCTTCTGCTGCTTCTTCTGCTTCTGCTTCTCCCTCTTCTGCTTCTCCTTCTGATTCTCCTTCTGCTGTTCCTTCTGCTGCTCCTTCCCCTTCTTCTGATTCTCCCTCTGATTCTGCTTCTTATGCTTATTCTTTTTCTTCTGCTTCTTATGCTTATTCTTTTTCTTCTGCTTCTGCTTCTCCTGCTTCTGCTTCTTCTGCTTTTCCTTATGCTTCTTCTTCTTCTTGTTCTTGTTCTTCTTCTTGTTCTTGTTCTTCTTCTTCTTCTTCTTCTTCTTCTTCTTCTTCTTCTTCTTCTTCTTCTTCTTCTTCTCTTTCTTCTTCTTCTGCTATTCCTGCATCTTCTGTTTCTTCTGCTTCTCATTCTGCTTCTCATTCTGCTTCTGCTTCTCCTTCTGCTTCTCTTATTGCTTCTGCTGCTCTTCGTTCTCCTTCTACTACTTCTACTTCTCTTTCAGTTTCTGCTTCTTCTGCTTCTCCAGCTTCTCCTTCTGCATCTTCTTCTGCTTCTGCTTATCCTTCTGCTTCTCCTTCTGCTTCTTCTGCTTCTCCTTCTGATTCTCCTTCTGCTTCTTCTTCTGTTTCTCCTTCTCCTTCTCGTGCTTCTGCTTTTCCTTCTGCTTCTCCTTCTGCTTCTGCTGCAACTGCTACTGCTTCTGCTTCTTCTGTTTCTTCTGCTTCTCCTTCTTCTTTTGATTCTCTTTCTGCTTCTGCTTCTCCTTCAGCTTGACATTCTGCTTCTCCAGATTCTGCTTTTTCTGCTTCTCCTGTTTCTCCTTCTGCTTCAGGTTTTGCTTCTGCTTCTTCGGATTCTTATGCTTCTGCTTTTCCTGCTTCTGCTTCTTCTGCTTCCCCTCCTTCTCTTTCTGCTTCTCCTTCTGTTTCTGCTTCTCCTTCTGATTCTGCTTCTTGTCCTTCTCGTGTTTCTTCTGCTCCTGCTTCTCCTGCTTCTGCTTCTTCTCCTTTTCCTACTTCTCTTTCTGCTTCTCCTTCTGCTTCTGCTTCTCCTTCTGCTTCTGCTCCTCCTTCTTCTCTTTCTTCTTCTGCTTCTCCCGCTTCTGCTTCTTCAGCTTCTCCTGCTTCTCGTTCTGCTTCTCTTCGTCGGCTTCTCTTTCTACTTCTGCTTCTGCTTCTTCTGATTCTGCTTCTTCTCCTTCTTCTTCTCCTTCTGCTTCTGCTTCTTCTGCTTCTCCTGCTTCTCCTTCTGCATCTCCTTCTGCTTGTGCTTGTCCTTCTGCTTCTGCTTCTGCTTCTTTTCTGCTTAAAGCTTCTCCTTATCCTCCTTCTGCTTCTCCGTC
>NW_012321212.1:0-1651 GCF_000151885.1 Dipodomys ordii
TCTGTCCCCAGTGTGTCACTCTTTGTCCCGCTGTGTCCCCCGCTGTGTCCCGCTGTGTGCCCCCTTTGTTCCCCTCTGTGTCCTGAGTGTGTCCCCTGCTGTGTCTTGCTGTGTCCATGCTGTGTCCCCCGCTGTGTCCCGCTGTGTCCAGCTGTGTACCCCGCTGTGTTCTCCACTATGTCCCACTGTGTCCTCGATGTGTCTCCGCTGTGTCCGACTGTGTCGCGCTGTGTCCCGCTGTGTTCTGCTGTGTCCGCCTCTGTGTCCCCCGCTGTGTCCCGCTGTGATCCTGCTGTGTCCCCGCTGGGTCATGCTGTGTCTCGCTGTGTCCCCGCTGTGTCCCCGCTGTGTACCGCTGTGTCTCTGGTGTGTCCTTGCGGTGTAACTGCTATGTCCCTCTGTGTTCCCGCTGTGTCCCCGCTGTGTCCCCGCTGTGTCCCGCGCTGTGTCCCACAGTGTCCCCCTCTGTATCCCCGCTGTGTCCCCGCTGTGTCCTCCTGTGTCCCGATGTGTAGTTGCTGTGACCCCCGCTGTGTCCCGGTGTGTCCCCCGCTGTGTCCTTCTGCTTCCCGCTGTATCCCGCTGTGTCCTGCATTGTCGGCCTGTGTCCCCCGCTGTGTCCCCCGCTGTGTCCCACACTGTGTCCCGCTGTGTCCCCCGCTGTGTCCAGCTTTGTCCCGCTGTGTCCCCGCTGTCCGCCGGTGTGTCACCGCTGTCCACCGCTGTATACCACGCTGTGTCCCGCTGTGTCCTGCTGTGTCCCCGCTGTGTGACCGCTATGTCCCGTTGTGTCCCTGGTGTGTCCTCGCTGTGTAACCGCTGAGTCCCTCTGTGTCCCCGCTGTGTCCCACTGTGTCCCCCGCTGTGTCCACCGCTGTGTCCCCGCTGTGTCCTCCTGTGTCCCGCTGTGTCCTCGCTGTGTCCTTCTGTATCCCCCTGTGTCCCCCACTATTTCCCCGCTGTGACCCGCTGTGTCCATGCTGTGTCCCCCGCTGTGTCCCGCTGTTTCCCCCGCTGTGTACCCCGCTGTGTCCCTCTGTGTCCCGCTGCGTGCCCCCTCTGTTCCCCTCTGTGTCCTGCTGTGTCCCCTGCTTTGTCCCCGCTGTGTAACGATGTGTCCCCCTTAGTGTCCCGCTGTGTCCCCCGCTGTGTCCCTGCTGTGTCCCTTTGTGTCCCGCTGTGTCCCGCTGTGTACCCCGCAGTGTCCTGCTGTGTCGACCGATGTGTCCCGCTGTGTCCCGTTGTGTCCCCATTTGTGTCCCGCTGTGTCCCCCGCTGTGTCCCACTGTGTCCCCCGCTGTGTCCCCCACTGTGTCCCGCTGTGTCCCGCTGCATCCCACTGTGTCCCCTCTGTCCACCGGTGTGTCACCGCTGTCCCCCGCTGTATCCCCCATTGTGTCCCACTGTGTCCTCGCTGTGTCCCACTGTGTCCCCTCTGTGTCCCCGCTGTGTCCTGTGGTGTCTCTGGTGTGTCCTCGCTGTGTAACCGCTGAGTCCCTCTGTGTCCACGCTGTGTCCACTGTGTCCCCCGCTGTGTCCGCGCTGTGTCCCCTGTGTGTCCTCCTGTGTCCCGCTGTGTCCTCGCTGTGTCCTTCTGTATCCCGCACTGTCCCCCGCTGTGTCCCCCACTACTTCCCCGCTGTGACCCGCT
>NW_012321213.1:0-1651 GCF_000151885.1 Dipodomys ordii
GTATGGTCCAAGTTGATGACCGGATGGATGGGATTGTATGATGATCTGTATGGATTGATGGATTCGATGGTATGGATGATGGATGAATGGGAGATGGGATATGATTACCAAATGGAGTGGTCCATGTTTATGTCTTTATGTATGGGTGGGTTGATGGATGGAAGGGATTGGATAGTATGGATGGGATGATCGATAATCGGTTGGAATGGAGGATGGAACGAATGATGGATGGAATGTATGGATGACACATGGATGGATGGACCGATAGTTGGATGGATGACTGGGTGATGGATCGATAGATAGATGGAAGTCAGATGAATGGGCAAATCGATGATGAACGAATGGATGGACGATGGTTAAACAGATGGGTGGACATATGGTATGTACAGATGGACAAATGAGTGGATGGATGGATGGGTGGATGGATGTGTGGGTGTGAGGGCAGATGGATAAACTGACACGAGTGAGTGGCAGGAAACTGGAAAGAAAGAAGATGCTCCCCATGGACTGTCCTGACCCCTATGCCCCGGCCGCGTTCGGGCTTCCCTGGAGTCATGATCCTAATTATCTCTTTAATATCTCTTTATCTTCCAGCCCCTGCTTCCTGACCGGATGGTGATATCTGAAGCACTCAGCGGCAACCAGACAGCCAGAGGGGAACGCGAGCCATCCATGCAGGTGGCGTAACCGTCCATCCTCACCCCCCCCCCGGAGGCGATTACTCGACCACGACCACGACCTCCGACCCCCCCCGCACCAAAATCCACAACCCTACCCTCGGAACAAAATAAAACAAATTTGCTTGAATCTCACGCTGCCTTTTGTTTGTAATTGACGCAATAGGCGAAGGGGAGGTATCTCATTTCTGGTGCCTGACGGGGGGGTGAGTTGGGAGGAGGCGGGGGAATTGGAGAGGAGAGAAGAGGGGGCAGAGGGCATCTCAGTGTATCTGTGTGTGTGCGTGCGCGCATCTTTGAGGAAACTCAAAGATCGGACGCGACAGAGCATGTATGTAGTCCAGCCGGACCAATTCACCGCGTCTCTGTCTCTTGTCTCTCTGTTTCTGTTTCTCTATTTCTCTCTCTGTGTCTCTCTTTGTCTCTGTCTGTCTGTCTGTCTGTCTGTCTCTCTCTCTCGTTTGAATTCTCTCTCCCGCCCGCCCGCCCGCCCGCACTCCCTCCCTCCTTTTCCTCTCGACTTGCCAGTCAATCCTGGGGCTTGAGCTACTGTACTGGCGCTCCAACACACAACGGTCCCACTCCGAGCCTGCCTGCCTGCCTATGCATGGGCCCCATACTCCAACGAGGCACATCATCATCCCCACCCCACCCCTTCTCTGAAAAGAAGGCAGTCTCTCTCGGGGCCAGCCAGCCTGGGCCGGTTTTCTCAGTCAGTCAGTGCGTGGTTTGTTTGTTATTTTTTTTCCCCCATGCATTTCATGAGAGAAAACTGCAATTCACAAAACCACCACTAGATGGCGCGCGTTCGCCGTCGACAAGGTGGATGGGGCGGCGGGAGGGGCAAAACACGGGTCGGGTCAGTCACTCACTCAGTCAGTCAGTCCTCACCTACCCGGCAGTGGGGAGTGAGAGTTCTGACATACACATACATATAGGTTGTTATGATTCATTATTATCATCATTGCTTTCTG
>NW_012321214.1:0-1651 GCF_000151885.1 Dipodomys ordii
TCTTGCTGTGACCCCCGCTGTGTCTCGGTGTGTCCCCCGCTGTGTCCTGCTTTTTCCCATCTGTGTCCCGCTGTGTCCTGCTTTGTCGGCCTGTGTCTCCCGCTGTGTCCCGCTGTGTCCCCGCTGTGTCCCGTTGTGTCCTCGCTGTGTTCCGTTGTGTCCTCCCTGTGTTCCACTGTGTCCCCCGCTGTGTCCTCGCTGTGTCCCCTGCTGTGTCACCCACTGTGTCCAGCTGTGTCCCCCGCTGTGTCCCGCTGTGTCCCGCAGTGTCCCCGTTGTCCGCCGGTGTGTCACCGCTGTCCCCCGCTCTATCTCCCGCTGTGTCCCGCTGTGTCCTCGCTGTGTGCAGCTGTGTCCCCGCTGTGTCTCCGCTGTGTCCCGCTGTGGTCCTGGTGTGTCCTCCCTGTGTAACCGCTGAGTCCCTCAGTGTCCCCGCTGTGTCCCACTGTGTCCCCCGCTGTGTCCCCGCTGTATCCCCTCTGTATCCTCCTGTGTCCCGCTGTGTCCTCGCTGTGTCCTTCTGTATCCCGCTGTGTCCCCCGCTGTGTCCCCCAAAATTTCCCCACTGTGACCCGCTGTTTCCATGCTGTGTCCCGCTGTGTCCCGCTGTGTCCTCACTGTGTCCCCGCTCTGTCCCCGCTGTGTCCCGCTGTGTCCCTTTTCTGTCCTCGCTGTGTAACTGCTATGTCCCTCTGTGTCCCCGCTGTGTCCCACTGTGTCCCGCAGTGTCCCCCTATGTCCCCTCTGTGTCCTCGCTGTGTCCCCTGCTGTGTCCCACTGTGTCCCCTGCTGTGTCCCCGATGTGTCCCCGCTGTGTCCTAGCTGTGTCCCGCTGTGTCCCCGTTGTTCCCCGGTTTGTCCCCATTGTCCCCCGCTCTGTCCCTCGCTGTGTACCTTTGTGTCCTGCTCTGTCCTCGCTTTGTCTCCGCGATGTACCGCTGTGGCCCCGCTGTGTACCACGCTGTGTCCCACTGTGTCCCGCTGTGTGCCCCCTTTGTTCCCCTCTGTGTTCTGCTGTGTCCGCTGTTGTGTCCCCGCTGTGTCCCGCTGTGTCCCAGCTGTGTCCTGCTTTGGCGGCCTCTGTGTCCCCCTCTGTATTCCGCTCTGTCCCCGCTGTGTCCCGTTGTGTCCCGCTGTGTCACCGGCTGTGTCCCCCGTTGTGTCCCCCGCTGTGTGCCGCTGTGTCCCCGCTGTGTCCCTCGCTGTGTACCTCTGTGTCTCGCTCTGTCCTCGCTTTGTCCCCGTGATGTCCCGCTGTGTCCCCGCTGTGTCCCTGCTGTGTTCCACTCTCTCCCGCTGTGTGCGGCTCTGTGTCCCCGGCTGTGTCCCGCGCTGTGTCCCGCTGTATCCCGGTGTGTCCCGCTTTGTCCCCGCTGTGTCCCGCTTTTTCCCACTGTGCCCCTGCTGTGTCCCCGCTGTGTCCCGCTGTGTACCCTGCTGTGTCCCACTGTGTCCCGCTGTGTGTCCCCTTTGTTCCCCTCTGTGTCCTGCTGTGTCCCCTGCTGTGTCCCCGCTGTGTCCCGCTGTGTCCCCGCTGTGTAATGCTGTGTCCCCCTTTGTGTCCCACTGTGTCTCCCGCTGTGTCCCTGCTTTGTCCCGCTGTGTCACACACCCTGTGTCCCGCTGTGTCCCCGCTGTGTCCCCGCTGTGT
>NW_012321215.1:0-1651 GCF_000151885.1 Dipodomys ordii
TCACCGCTTGGTCTCGCTGTGTCCCGCTCTATCCCGCTTTGTCCTCGCTCTGTCCCCCGGTGTGTCCCGCTGTGTCCCCGCTGTGTCCCAAGCTGTGTCCCGCTGTGTACCCCACTGTGTCCCCCTCTGTGTCCCCCTGTGTCCCCCGCTGTGTCCCGCTGTGTCCCCCACTGTGTCCCCCTCTGTGTCCCCGCTGTGTCCTGCTGTATACTGCTGTGTCCCTCGCTGAGTCCAGCTGTGTCCCCGCTGTGTTCCCCATGTGTCCCCCGCTGTGTCCCACCGTGTCCCACTGTGTCCCCCACTGTGTCCGGCTGTGTCCCCCGCTGTGTCCCGCTTTGTCCACTGCTGTGTCCCCGCTGTGTCCCGCTTTTTCCCCGGCTGTGTCCTGCTGTGTCCTCACTGTGTCCCCCGCTGTATCCCGCTGTGTCCTCGCTGTGTCCCCAGCTGTGTCCCGCTGTGTCCCCCGCTTTGCCCCGCTGTGTCCCACTGTGTCCCCGCTGTGTCCCGCTGTGTCCCGCTGTGTAGCCGGTGTGCCCGCTGTGTCCCGCTGTGTACCCAGCTGTGTCCAGCTATGTCACCGCTGTGTCCCGCTGTGGCCCATCTCTGTCTCCGCTGTCCCGCGCTGTGTCCCCCACTGTGTGCCGCTGTGTCCCGCTATGTCCCCCGCTTCATCCCGCTTTGTCCCCCGCTGTGTTCTGCTGTTTCCCGCTGTGTCCTCGCTGTGTCCCGTGGTGTCTCATTTTGTCCCCGCTGTGTCCCCAGCTGTGTGCCTGCTGTGTCCCCAGCTGTGTACCCCACTGTGTCCCGCTGTGTCCCTGCTGTATCGATGCTGGGTCCCGCTGGGTCCCGCTGTGTCCTCCCTTTGTCCCCCGCTGTGTCCCGCTGTGTCCGGCACTGTGTCCCGCTGTGTCTACTGCTGTGTCCCGGCTGTGTCCCGCTGTGTCCAGCTGGGTCCCTGCTGTATCCACGCTGGGTCCCGCTGGGTCCTGCTCTGTCATCCCTGTGTCCCCCGCTGTGTCAACCCTGTGTCCCCCTGTGTCCTGGCTGTGTCCCCCGCTGTCTCCAGCTCTGTACCCCGCTGTGTCTCACGCTTTGTCCCCACTGTGTACCACTGCGTCCCGCTGTGTCCCGCTGTGCCCCCACTGTGTCCCCACTGTGTCCCTGTTGTGTCCCTGCTGTGTCGCCGCTGTGTCCCGCTGTGTCCTGCTGTGTCTTCGCTGTGTCCCACGCTGTGTCCCGCTGTGTCCCCCGCTGTGTCCCGCTGTGTCCCGCTGTGTCCCCGCTGTGTCCCGCTGTGTCCTCGCTGTGTCCCCAGCTGTGTACCCCACTGTGTCCCGCTGTGTCCCTGCTGTATCGACGCTGGGTCCCGCTGGGTCCCGCTGTGTCCTCCCTTTGTCCCCCGCTGTGTCCCGCTGTGTCCGGCACTGTGTCCCGCTGTGTCTACTGCTGTGTCCCCGCTGTGTCCCGCTGTGTCCAGCTGGGTCCCTGCTGTATCCACGCTGGGTCCCGCTGGGTCCTGCTCTGTCATCCCTGTGTCCCCCGCTGTGTCCTGCTCTGTCCCCCGCACTGTCTCTGCTGTGTCCCCGCTGTGTCCCGCTTTGTGCCGCTGTGTACTGCTGTGTCCCCCGCTGAATCACGCTGTGTCCCAATG
>NW_012321216.1:0-1651 GCF_000151885.1 Dipodomys ordii
AGGTTCTCCTTCTGCTTCTTCTGCTTCTCCTTCTGATTCTCCTTCTCCTTCTGCTTCTGTTTCTCTTTCTCCTTCTTGTTCTCCTGCTTCTCCTTCTGCTGCAACTGCTATTGCTTCTGCTGCTTCTGTTTCTTCTGCTTCTCCTTCTGCTTTTGATTCTCTTTCTGCTTCTGCTTCTCCTTCAGCTTGTCATTCTGCTTCTCCAGATTCTGCTTCTTCTGCTTCTCCTGCTTCTCCTTCTGCTTCAGGTTCTGCTTCTGATTTTTCGGATTCTTATGCGTCTGATTCTCCTGCTTCTGCTTCTTCTGCTTCCTCTCCTTCTCTTTCTGCTTCTCCTTCTGTTTCTGCTTCTCCTTCTGCTTCTGCTTCTTGTCCTTCTCCTGTTTCTTCTGCTTCTGCTTCTCCTGCTTCTGGTTTTTCTGCTTTTCCTGCTTCTCTTTCTGCTTCTCCTTCTGCTTCTGCTTCTCCTTCGGGTTCTGCTCCTTCTCCTTCTTCTGTTTCTTCTTCTTCTGCTTCTCCCGCTTCTGCTTCTTCTGCTTCTCCTGCTTCTCATTCTGCTTCTCTTCGTCGGCATCTCTTCCTACTTCTGCTTCTTCTGCTTCTGCTTCTTCTCTTTAGTTCTTCTCCTTCTGCTTCTGCTTCTTCTGCTTCTCCTGCTTCTCCTTCTGCATTTCCTTCTGCTTGTGCTTTTCCTTGTGCTTCTTCTTCTGCTTCTCCTTCTCCTTCTCCTTCTTCTGCTTCTCCGTCTGCTTCTGCTCCTTCTGCTTTTCCTGATTCTCTTTCTGCTTCTCCTCCTGCTTCTCCTTCTGTTTCTCCTTCTCCTTCTCGTTCTTCTGCTATTTCTTGTGCTTCTTTTTCTGCTTCTACATCTTCAGCTTCTTCTGCTACTGCTTCTGTTTCTTCTGTTTCTCCTTCTGCTTCTCCTTCTGCTTTTGCTTCTCTTTCTGCTTCTGCTTTTCCTTCTGCTTCTCCAGATTCTGCTTCTTCTGCTTCTCCTTATGCTTCAGGTTCTGCTTCTGCTTCTTCGGATTCTTATGCTTCTGCTTCTCCTGCTTCTGCTTCTTCTCCTTCCGCTCTTTCTCTTTCTGCTTCTCCTTCTGTTTCTGCTTCTCCTTCTGCTTCTGCTTCTTCTCCTTCGGTTTCTTCTGCTTCTGCTTCTCCTGCTTCTCCTGCTTCTCGATCTGCTTCTCTTTCTGCTTTTCTTTCTGCTTCTTATTCTCATTCTTCTGCTTCTCCTTCTGGTTCTGCTTCTCCTTCTGCTTCTGCTTCAATTTCTCCTTCTGCTTCTCATTCTGCTTCTGCGTCTTCTGTTTCTTCTGCTTCTCCTGCTTCTGCTTTTCCTGCTTCTCCTACTTCTCGTGCTGATTTTCCTTCTGCGTCTCTTTCTGCTTCTGCTTCTGCTTTTGCTTCTCCTACTCCTAATCCTTCTCTCTTGCCTTCTCCGTCTTCTTCTTCTGCTTCTCCTGCTGCTTCTGCTTCTGCTTCTTTTGCTTATTCTTATTCTTCTGCTTCTGCTTCTCCTGCTTCTGCTTCTTCTGCTTCTCCTTATGCTTCTCCTTATACTTCTCCTTATGCTTCTCCTTTTGCTTCTCCTCCTCCTCCTTCTTCTTCTTCTTCTTCTTCTTCTTCTTCTTCTTCTTCTTCTTCTTCT
>NW_012321217.1:0-1651 GCF_000151885.1 Dipodomys ordii
TTCTTCTGCTTCTCGTTCTGCTTCTGCTTCTTCTGCTTGTTCGGTTTCTTCTGCTTCTGCTTTTCCAGCTTCTGCTGCTTCTGCTTCTCCTTCTGCTTCAGGTTCTCCTTCTGATTCTTCGGCTTCTTCTGTTTCTTCTGCTTCTGCTTCTCCTGTTACTGCTTCTTCTGCTTCTTCTGCTTCTCTTTCTGCTTCTCCTTCTGCTTCTGCTTCTCCTTCTGCTCCTTCTCCTTCTTCTGTTTCTTCTTCTTCTTCTGCTTCTCCCGCTTCTGCTTCTTCTGCTTCTCCTGCTTGTCCTTCTCCTTCTGCTTCTCCTTCTCCTTCTTCTGCTTCTCTTTCTGCTTCTGCTTCTTCTGATTATCCAACTTCTCCTTCTTCTTCTCCTTCTATTTCTGCTTCTCTTTCTGCTTCTGCATCTCCTTCTGCTTCACCTTCTGCTGCTCCTTCTCCTTCTTCTGTTTCTCCCTCTGCTTCTGCTTCTTATGCTTCTTCTTTTTCTTCTTGTTCTGCTTCTCCTGCTTCTGCTTCTTATGCTTCTTCTGCTGCTTCTGCTTCTTCTTCTTCTTCTTCTTCTTCTTCTTCTTCTTCTTCTTCTTCTTCTTCTTCTTCTTCTTCTTCTTCTTCTTCTTCTTCTTCTTCTTCTTCTGCTTCTTCTTCTGCTTCTTCTGCTTCTAATTCTCTTCCTGCTTCTGCTTCAACTGCTTGTTTTTCTGCTTCTTCTGCTGCTTTTTCTACTTCCCCTTCTGCTTCTCTTTTTGCTTCTCCTTCTGCTTCTGCTTCTTCTGTTTCTCGTGCCTGAATTTCTGGTTCTACTTCTTCTGCTGCTTCTCCTTCTGCTTCTCCTTCTGCTTCTGTTTCTGCTTCTTCTCTTTCTGCTTCTCCTGCTTCTGCTTCTTGTCCTCCTCCTGCTTCTCTTTCTGCTTCTCATTCTGCTTCTGCTTCTCCTTCTGCTTCTGCTTCTCCTCCTTCTCCTTCTCCTACTTCTGCTTCTCCTTCAGCTTCTGCTTCTTCTGCTTCTCCTGCTTCTCCTTCTGCATCTCCTTCTGCTTGTGCTTGTCCTTATGCTTCTTCTTCTGCCTCTGCTTCTCCTTCTCCTTCTTTTGCTTCTCCTTTTGCTTCTGCTTCTTCTGCTTTTCCTGCTTCTCCTTCTGCTTCTGCTCCTTCTGCTTCTCCTTCTGCATCTTCTTCTGCTTCTGCTTCTCCTTCTGCTTCTCCTTCTCCTTCTTCTGCTTCTCCTTCTGCTTCTTCTTCTTCTGCTTTACCTGCTTCTCTTTCTGCTTCTCCTTCTGCTTCTCCTTCTGTTTCTCCTTCTCCTTCTTGTTCTTCTGCTTTTCCTTCTGCTTCTGCTACAACTGCTACTGCTTCTACTTCTTCTGTTTCTTCTGCTTCTCCTTCTGCTTTTGATTCTCTTTCTGCTTCTGCTTCTCCTTCTGCTTCTCATTCTGCTTCTCCAGATTCTGATTCTTCTGCTTCTCCTTCTGTTTCAGTTCTGCTTCTGCTTCTTCTGATTCTTATACTTCTTCTTCTCCTGCTTCTGCTTCTTCTGCTTCCCTCCTTCTCTTTCTGCTTCTCCTTCTGCTTCTGCTTCTGTCCTTCTCCTGTTTCTTCTGCTTGTTCTTCTCCTTGTTTCTGGCATTTCCTGCTTCTCCTT
>NW_012321218.1:0-1651 GCF_000151885.1 Dipodomys ordii
TCTCCTTCTGCTGCTCCTTGTCCCTCTTCTGCTTCTCCCATATGAATCTGCTTCTTATGCTTATCCTTATCATCTGCATCTGCATCTCCTGCATCTGCATCTTCCGCTACTACTTCTTCTCCTAATGCTTCTCCTTCTCCTTCTCCTTCTCCTTCTTCTTCTTCTTCTTCTTGTTCTTGTTCTTCTTCTTCTTCTTCTTCTTCTTCTTCTTCTTCTTCTTCTTCTTCTTCTTCTTCTTCTTCTTCTTCTTCTTCTTCTTCTGCTTCTGCTTCTGCTTCTTCTTCTCTTTATTCTGCATCTTCTTTTCCGGCTTCTTCTGCTTCTAGTCCTTCTCTTTCTTCTTCTCATTCTGCTTCTGCTTCTCCTTCTTCTTCTCCTATTGCTTCTGCGACTCTTCCTTCTCCTTCTCCTACTTCTACTTCTCCTTCTGCTTCTTCTGCTTCTCCTGCTTCTCCTTATGCAACTTCTTCTGCTTCTGCTTCTCCTTGTGCTGCTTCTTCTGCTTCTGTTTCTCCTTCTGCTTCTCCTTTTGCTTCTTTTGCTTCTCCTTCTGATTCTCCTTCTCCATCTGCTTCTGTTTCTCTTTCTCCTTCTTGTTCTCCTGCTTTTCCTTCTGCTGCAACTGCTACTGCTTCTGCTTCTTCTGTTTCTTCTGCTTCTCCTTCTGCTTTTGATTCCCTTTCTGCTTCTGCTTCTCCTTCAGCTTGTCATTCTGCTTCTCCAGATTCTGCTTCTCCTGCTTCTCCTTCTGTTTCAGGTTCTGCTTCTGCTTCTTCGGATTCTTATGCTTCTGCTTCTCCTGCTTCTGCTTCTTCTGCTTCCTCTCCTTCTCTTTCTGCTTCTCCTTCTGTTTCTGCTTCTCCTTCTGCTTCTGCTTCTGCTTCTTGTCCTTCTCCTGTTTCTTCTGCTTCTGTTTCTCCTGCTTCTGCTTTTTCTGCTTTTCCTGCTTCTCTTTCTGCTTCTCCTTCTGCTTCTGCTTCTCCTTCGGCTTCTGCTCCTTCTCCTTCTTCTGTTTCTTCTTCTTCTGCTTCTCCCTCTTCTGCTTCTTCTGCTTCTCCTGCTTCTCGTTCTGCTTCTCTTCGTCGGCTTCTCTTTCTACTTCTGCTTCTGCTTCTTCTCTTTAGTTCTTCCCCTTCTGCTTCTGCTTCTTCTGCTTTCCTGCTTCTCCTTCTGACTGAGGTTCTCCTTCTGCTTCTTCGGATTCTTATACTTCTGCTTCTCCTGCTTCTGCTTCTTCTGCTTCCCCTCCTTCTCTTTCTCCTTCTCCTTCTGTTTATGCTTCTCCTTCTGCTTCTACTTCTTGTCCTTCTCCTGTTTGTTCTGCTTATGCTTCTCCTGTTTCTGCATCTCCTGCTCCTCCTTCTGCTGCTCTTTCTGCTTCTCCTGCTGCTTTTACGTCTCCTGCTCCTTCTTCTGCTTCTCTTTCTGCTTCACCTTCTGTTTCTCCTTTTCCCTCACCTTCTCGTTCTTCTGCTTCTCCTTCTGCTTCTGCATCTTCTGCTTCTTCTGCTACTGCCTCTGCTTCTTCTGTTTCTTCTGCTTCTCCTTCTGCTTCTCCTTCTGCTTTTGCTTCTCTTTCTGCTTCTGCTTCTCCTTCAGATTCTCCAGATTCTGCTTCTTCTGCTTCTCCTTCTGCTTCAAGGTTCTGTGA
>NW_012321219.1:0-1651 GCF_000151885.1 Dipodomys ordii
AAAAATTTGTAATATGGGAGGTCATAGTGGAGAGCGGGGGGGATAAAGCTGGGGAATAGCGGTTGTGATTCACCAGAAAAAAATAGGGATACCGGTGAGTCAGATCGATGAAGGCCGAATGATTAGGCACTATGAGGGAGAGGGGTCGTGTCTGGGGAAATAAGTGAAGTGGTAGTAGGAGATAATCCGGAAGTCAATGGGTTCCAATTATCTGTGGTTGGCTTCCATATCAAGGGGGATGGTGAAGGGGAGAGGAAGTTCGGACAGCCCTGATGTAAGACAGCGCCACGAAATATCCTTTTGGGATCGCGGCCATCCACTAGGGAGGAAAGGTAGGTGGGCGGGAGGGCGCCTAGGTGCGTGCGGAGGAGGCAGTGGTCGCCAGGGGAGACGCCCATGGGCCTGTGCCCCGTCTGCCACGCCCCGCCACGCCCCCATCCGCCACGCCACGCCCCCGTCCACCACACCACGCCCCCGGCCGCCACGCCACGCCCCCGGCCGCCACGCCACAATCCCGGCCGCCACGCACCGGCTGCCACACCCCGGCTGCCACGCCACGCCCTCGTCCGCTACGCCACACCCCCGTCAACAATGACATGCCTCGTCGCCCTGATCCCGGCAGCCATGCCCCATCTGCCACACCATGCCCCCATCTGCCTTGCCTCACCCTTGTCCACCACGCTATGCCCCGTCAACCACACCACGCCCCCTGCCGCCACACCACACCCCCGGCCGCCACGCCACGCCCCCGGCTGCCACGCCACGCCCCTGTCCACCACGCCACGCCCCTGCCCACCACGCCACGCCCCTGTCCACCACGCCACGCCCCCGGCCGCCACGCCATGCCCCCGGCCGCCACGCCCCCGGCCGCCACGCCACGCCCCTGTCCACCACGCCACGCCCCTGTCCACCACGCCACACCCCTGCCCACCACGCCACGCCCCTGTCCGCCACGCCACGCCCCCGGCCGCCACGCCACGCCCCCGGCCGCCACGCCCCCGGCCGCCAGGCCCCTGTCCACCACGCCACGCCCCTGTCCACCACGCCACGCCCCTGTCCACCATGCCACGCCCCTGTCCGCCACGCCCCCGGCCGCCACGCCACGCCCCCGGCCGCCACGCCCCCAGCCGCCACGCCACGCCCCCGGCCGCCACGCCCCCGCCTCCACAGGTAGCCAGGCTGGCCTTGAACTCTCCGTCCTCCGGCCTCAGCATCTGGCAGCACAGGTGTCTCCGCCGCTCCGCCTGGTGCCGCGGTGAGCCGTGGCGTGAGTGGCAGCTGCGGGACCGCCCCTTCCACCCCCCTGCGGCGGCGCAGCCCGGGCGTCCCGCACCACACTCCCAGCCCCGAGCGAGCGCCGCAAGTGCAGCATCTAAACCTCCTTTAAAGTAAACTCGCCAGAACAAGACGAGGACCCTTCCCTGGCACCCCGGGGTGGCACCGCCCTGGGCCAAACCCAGGAGAGTCCGACGGCGGCCGCAGAGCAACCAGCGCCGGCAAGAGGGACGGCACCGGATGCTCGGGGGCGAGGGGCGCTGACGGGTCCGGAGGAGATCGGGGCCCAGGGCCAGGGAGAGGGGAGTCGGAGTGCGCCCCGGCGGGGGGCAGCGCAAACCACAGGGCGGCCAGGCGACATGCTCCTCCCGTCCGT
>NW_012321220.1:0-1651 GCF_000151885.1 Dipodomys ordii
AAAGGGAAGCAGGAGAAGCAGAAGAAGCAGCAGCAGGAGAAGCAGATGCATAAGAATTCGAAGAAGCAGAAAGCAAAACTTGAAGCAGAAGGAGAAGCAGGAGAAGCAGAAGCAAAAGAAACAGAAGAAACACAAGCAAAAGAAACAGAAGAAGGAGAAGAGCAGAAGCAGAAGCAGAAGGAGAAGCAGAAGCAGAAGGAGAAGCAGAAAGAGAAGCAGGAGAAGGAGAAGAAGCAGGAGAAGCAGAAGTAGAAGAAACAGAAGAATCTTAAGAAGCAGAAGCAGAATCTGAAGCAGAAGGAGAAACAGAAGAAGCAGAATCTGAAGCAGAAGCAGAAGAAACAGAAATAGTAGAATAAGCAGAAGCAGAAGCAGCAGGAGAAGCAGAAGAAGAAGACGGAGAAGGCGAGAGAGAAGGATTAGGAGTAGGAGAAGGAAAAGGACAAGCAGAAGCAGAAAGAGACGCAGAAGAAAAAGCAGCACAAGAAGTAGGAGAAGCAGGAGAAGCAGAAGCAGGAGAAGCAGAAGAAACAGAAGACGCAGAAGCAGAATGAGAAGCAGAAGGAGAAATTGAAGCAGAAGCAGAAGGAGAAGCAGAAGCAGAAGGAGAAGCAGAAGAAGGAGAAGGAGAAGAGGAAAGAAAAGCAGATAGAGAAGCAGAACGAGAAGCAGGAGAAGCAGAGGCAGGAGAAGCAGAAGAAACAGAAGAAGGAGAAGAAGCAGAAGCAGAAGGAGAAGCAGAAACAGAAGGAGAAGCAGAAAGAGAAGGAGGGGAAGAAGAAGAAGCTGAAGCAGGAGAAGCAGAAGCATAAGAATCCGAAGAAGCAGAAGCAGAACCTGAAGTAGAAGAAGAAGCAGAAGAAGCAGAATCTGGAGAAGCAGAAGGAGAAGCAGAAGCAGAAAGAGAAGCAAAAGCAGAAGGAGAAGCAGAAGAAACAGAAGAAACAGAAGCAGTAGCAGAAGAAGCTGAATATGTAGAAGCAGAAAAAGAAGCACAAGAAATAGCAGAAGAACGAGAAGGAGAAGGAGAAACAGAAGGAGAAGCAGAAGGAGAAGCAGAAAGAGAATCAGGAAAAGCAGAAGAAGCAGAAGCAGACGGAGAAGCAGAAGAAGGAGAAGCAGAAGCAGAAGCAGAAGAAGAATCAGAAGGAAAAGCACAAGCAGAAGGAGATGCAGAAGGAGAAGCAGGAGAAGGAGAAGAAGCAGAAGCAGAAGGAGAAGCAGAAGTAGGAGAAGAAGAAGGAGAAGGAAGGGCAGCAGAAGCAATAGGAGAAGCAGAAGCAGAATGAGAAGAAGAAAGAGAAGCAGTAGAAGCAGAAGAAGCAGGAAAATCATAAGCAGAAGAAAGAGAAGCAGAAACAGAAGGACAACAAATGGAGAAGCAGGAGAATCAGAAGAAGCAGAAGTAGAAGCATAAGAAACATAAGCAAAAGAAACAGAAGAAACAGAAGCAAAAGAAACAGAAGAAGGAGAAAAGCAGAAGCAGAAGGAGAAGCAGAAGCAGAAGGAGAAGCAGAAAGAGAAGCAGGAGAAGCAGAAGAAGCAGGAGAAGCAGAAGTAGAAGAAACAGAAGAATCTTAAGAAGCAGAAGCAGAATCTGAAGCAGAAGGAGAAACAGAAGAAGCACAATCTGAAGCAGAAGCAGAAGAAA
>NW_012321221.1:0-1651 GCF_000151885.1 Dipodomys ordii
TCACAGCTGTTTCCGTTTTGTCCCTATCTGTGTACCCCGCTGTGTCCCGCTGTGTCCCTCTGTGTACCCCGCTGTGTCCCCCGCTGAGTCCCCGCTGGGTCCCCGCTGTGTCCCGCTGTGTCCTCCCTGTGTGTCCCGCTGTCGCCCACTATGTCCCCCGCTGTGTCTCACGCTTTGTCCACGCTGTGTCGCACTATGTCCCGCTGTGTTCCGCTGTGTCCCCCACTGTGTCCTTTGTGTCCCCAGCTGTGTACCCCGCTGTGTCGCGCTGTGTCCACGCTGTATATAAGCTGTGTCCCGCTGGGTCCCGCTGTGTTCTCGCTGTGGTCCCAGCTGTGTCCCGCTGTGTCCCCCGCTGTTTCCCCCACTGTGTCCCGCTGTGTCCCGCTGTGTACTTCTGTGTCCCCTGCTGAGTCCCGCTGTGTCCCCGCTGTTTCCAGCTGTGTCCCACCTGTGTACTCCGCTGTGTCTGGCTTTGTCCCGCTGTGTCGGCCGTTGTGTCCTGCTGTGTTCCCCGCTGTGTCCCGCTTTGTCCACTGCTGTGTCCCCGTTGTGTCCCTTTGTTTCCCCCACTATGTCGCGCTCTGTCCCGCTGTGTCCTCGCTGTGTCCCCCTCTGTGTCCCGCTGTGTCCCCCGCTGTGTCCCGCTGTGTCCCTGCTTTCCCCAGCTGTGTCCTGCTGTGTCCCCACAGGGTCACCGCTGTTTCCCGCTGTGTCCTGCTGTGTCCCGCTGTGTACTTCTGTGCCCCCCGCTGAGTCCCGCTGTGTCCCCGCTGTGTCCCGCTGTGTCCCACCTGTGTCCCCCGCTGTGTCTGGCTTTGTCCCGCTGTGTCCGCCGCTGTGTCCCCCGTTGTGTCCTGCTGTGTTCCCCTCTGTGTCCCGCTTTGTCCACTGCTGTGTCCCTGTTGTGTCCCGTTGTTTCCCCCGCTATGTCCCGCTGTGTCCTCGCTGTGTCCCTCGTTGTGTCCCGATGTGTCCTCGCTGTGTCCCCCTCTGTGTCCCGCTGTGTGCCCCGCTGTGTCCTGCTGTGTCCCTGCTGTCCCCCGCTGTGTCCCTCTGTGTCACCGCAGGGTCACTGCTGTTTCCCGCTTTGTCCCGCTGTGTTCCGTGGTGTCCCGCTTTGTCCCCCGCTGTGTCCCCCGCTGTCTCCAGCTCTGTCCCCCGCTGTGTCTCACACTTTGTCCCCACTGTGTCCCACTGTGTACCGCTGTGTCCCCCACAGTGTCTCTTTGTGTTCCCTGCTGTGTATTACGCTGTGTCCCCGCTGTATCGACGCTGTGTCCCGCTGGGTCCCGTTGTGTCCTCGCTGTGTTCCCCGCTGTGTCCCGCTGTGTCCACTGCTGTGTCCCCCGCTGTGTCCTGCTGTGTCCCCCGCTGTGTCCCGTAATGTCTTGCTGTGTCCCCCGCTGTGTCCCTGCTGTGTCCCTGCTGTGTCCCCGCTGTGTCCCGCTGTGTCCCGCTTTGTCCTCGCTCTGTCCCACGCTGTGTTCCGCTGTGTCCCCCCTGTGAACCCTGCTGAGTCCTGTTGTGTCGCCAGCTGTGTACCCCGCTGTGTCCCGCTGTGTCCCCGCTGTATCGACGCTGTGTCCCGCTGTGTCCCTCGCTGTATCCCGCTGTGTCGCCCGCTGTGTCCCGCTGTGTCTACTGCTGT
>NW_012321222.1:0-1651 GCF_000151885.1 Dipodomys ordii
GATTCTCCAACTAATCCTCTCTTTCCTTCTGATTCTGCTCTCATTCAGCTTCTCCATCTCCTCTGCTTCACCATCTGTTGCTCCATCTCAATCTCTGATTCTCCCTCTGCATCTGCATCTGCATCTTATGCATCTCTTAGATCTTCTGCTTCTGCTTCTCCTGCTTCAGCTTCTTATGCTTCTACTGCTTCTGCTTCTGCTTCTGCTTCTTCTGCTTCTTCTGCTTCTACTTCTCTTTCTGCTTCTGCTTCTCCTGCTTGTTTTTCTGCTTCTTCTGCTGCTTCTCCTTCTGCTGCTTCTTCTACTTCTCCTTCTGCTTCTCTTTTTGCTTCTCTATCTGCTTCTGCTTCTTCTGTTTCTCCTGCCTGAATTTCTGGTTCTACTTCTTCTGCTGCTTCTCCTTCTGCTTCTGCTTCTACTTCTGCTTCTGTTTCTGCTTCTTCTGCTTCTTCTCTTTCGGCTTCTCCTGCTTCTTCTTCTTGTGCTCCTCCTGCTTCTCTTTCTGCTTCTCATTCCGCTTCTGCTTCTCCTTCTGTTTCTGCTTCTCCTCCTTCTCCTTCTCCTACTTCTGCTTCTCCTTCAGCTTCTGCTTCTTCTGCTTCTCCTGCTTCTCCTTCTGCATCTCCTTCTGCTTGTGCTTGTCCTTATGCTCCTTCTTCTGCTTCTGCTTCTCCTTCTCCTTCTTTTGCTTCTGCTTCTTCTGCTTTTCCTGCTTCTCCTTCAGCTTCTGCTTCTTCTCCTACTTCTGCTTCTCCTTCTGCTTCTTCTACTTCTCCTGCTTCTCCTTCTGCATCTTCTTCTGCTTCTGTTTCTCCTTCTGCTGCTTCTTCTGCTTCTCTTTCTCCTTCTTCTGCTTCTCCTTCTGATTCTCCTTCTGCTGCTCCTTCTCCTTCTTCCTCTGATTCTGTTTCTTATGCTTATTCTTTTTCTACTGCTTCTGCTTCTCCTTCTTCTGCTTCCTCTGCTTCCCTGCTTCTCCTTATGCTTCTCCTTCTCCTTCTTCTTCTTCTTCTTCTTCTTCTTCTTCTTCTTCTTCTTCTTCTTCTTCTTCTTCTTCTTCTTCTTCTTCTTCTTCTTCTACTCTTTCTTCTGCTTCTGCTTTTCCTGCTTCTTCTGGTTCTACTGCTTCTCTTTCTGCTACTCATTCTGCTTCTGCTTCTGCTTCTCCTATTGCTTCTGCTGCTCTTCCTTCTCTTTCTCCTACTTCTACTTCTTCTTCTTCTTCTTCTTCTGCTTCTTCTGCTTCTCCTGCTTCTCCTTCTGCATCTCCTTCTGCTTGTGCTTGTCCTTATGCTTATTCTTCTGTTTCTGCTTCTCCTTCTGCTTTTTCTGCTTCTCCTTCTGATTCTCCTTCTGCTTCTGCTTCTGTTTCTCCTTCTTGTTCTCGTTCTTCTGCTTTTCCTTCTGCTTCTCCTTCTGCTTCTGCTGCAACTGCTACTGCTTCTTCTGTTTCTTCTGCTCCTCCTTCTGCTTTTGATTCTCTTTCCGCTTCTGCTTCTCCTTCAGCTTCTCATTCTGCTTCTCCATATTCTGCTTCTTCTGCTTCCCCTGCTTCTCCTTCTGCTTCAGGTTCTGCTTCTGCTTCTTCGGATTCTTATGCATTCTGCTTCTCCTGCTTCTGCTTCTTCTGCTTCCCCTCTTCTGTTCTGAA
>NW_012321223.1:0-1651 GCF_000151885.1 Dipodomys ordii
TCAGCTCAGAGTAGATATATATTGATGTAGAAGTTGTTCTAAAAGCATAAATTCCTTTTAGACAGTGAATATGTTATTCAATCTCTGGTAATCAGGATATCTTAAGTATTTCACTCTCATTATTCTGTAAAATTAAATAAATTTATAATTTTACATGTGATGTGATCCACATGACTCTGAGACTTGATATATCATTTACTTATGCATATAAAAGCTCTATGGAATTGTGTGCAATACTTGGTTAAAACAAACCATAGTCAATAAAATCTCACGTGCTCATTGTTTCAATATTCTACTCTAATTTTCTAAATTATATTAATGTGATATATTATTTATAAAATATTTTAAGATTTACACATTTGAATATGTTTATATACATACAAATTTTATTATACTATTATAGTTTCATATCTTACATATGCTAATCAGATACAATTTCTAAATACTAATATAATTAACCCATAAAGAAAATCAGCAATCATTTGTCACTCATCATCCATCCTGCAGCCAAAGTTTTGTTTTTAAAATGAGTCCATTCATTCAAACTCATATACCTGTGATCAAATTACATAAACTTCAGAAGGCATGAATTTTTACCTATTTTACAGTACAGTTTTGTGTTTTGTCACCTTAGATATATATGTGTTTACTAAACATAAGCAATATTGTTTCACACATGTCTAGATTCAGATCTGAGTAAATACATGTTTTGTGATTTTCACTTCCTACACTAATATATGATACTAAAGCATTTACAAGTTCAACCAGAATAATATACCCAAGAGCACTGGCAACTCTAACTCTGGACAAAAGTGTTCTTTCTACAATATAAATTCCCATCACTTCTTCGAACCTAGCAGCATATAAACTATCAAGCAAAGAAAAGTTTTCAAAGCTGGTTTCAGAAGGCAGCTTTCAAACTGTAACCGGCTTCAGACTGACTAGAACTTCAACAACTATACTCTAACAACAACAAAATATCATGTTCCAGTCTGATGAACAGCAAATGGAGAAGATGGCTTTTTTTAACCTAAAGCTTTGAGCTGACCTGGTCCAGAAGAGGCAATTGCAGTGCTAGGTTCTGCCAACCATGACATTGGCAAAAATGAAAATAATCTTTCCTTGTACTTCTGACTTCTCCTTGAACTGAACAAGATGAGATTAAGCGGGACAGTGTCATTGGTACAGAGGTGAAAACAATACACCATGTATACACTTGAATATTTCTTGCATGCACTGTTTGTTTAAAACAATCTACAGCCAAAATGGAACATTTCAGAGGTTAAATTTAAGAGTGAAATTCCCAATTGTCTAGTGTGGCATATTTCTTGTATGATTTACACACTCTAATAAATATTAGCTTTTATCTTCAACAAATATTTTATTTAACAATGTCTGTACAAAAGGGAAACAATCAAAATAATTCATTTGAACATCAGCATTTAAGAAATATTTTCCTATTAGCATATGAAAGGAAAATAAATGTGCCTAGAATTTCCCAACTTTGGTTAGCAGTGTCCACAAGTCATATGTTTAGTTTTTGACTTCCCCAAGAATGGTTAGTTTATATCTTGTCTTATTTGCCACCAAGCAAACAAAGTAACCTTGAAGTAGATAGCCACTTAGATAGAAAAGGCCAAAGGTCCTTTGA
>NW_012321224.1:0-1650 GCF_000151885.1 Dipodomys ordii
TCCTCCTCCTCCTCCTCCTCCTCCTCCTCCTCCTCCTCCTCCTCCTTCTCCTCCTCCTCCTTCTTCTTCTTCTTCTTCTTCTTCTTCTTCTTCTTCTTCTTCTTCTTCTTCTTCTTCTTCTTCTTCTCTTCTTCTTCTCATATTCTTCTTCTTCTTCTTCTTCTTCTTCTGCGGCTCTTCCTTCTCCTACTTCTACTTCTCCTTCTGCTTCTGCTTCTTCTGCTTCTCCTGCTTCTCCTTCTGCATCTTCTTCTGCTTCTGCTTCTCCTTCTGCTGCTTCTTCTGCTTCTGTTTCTCCTTCTGCTTCTCCTTCTGCTTCTTCTGCTTCTGCTTCTCCTTCTGCTTCTTCTGCTTCTCCTTCTGATTCTCCTTCTGCTTCTCCTTCTGTTTCTCCTTCTCCTTCTCGTTCTTCAGCTTTTCTTTCTGCTTCTCCTTCTGCTTCTGCTGCAACTGCTACTGCTTCTACTGTTTCTTCTGCGTCTCCTTCTGTTTTGATTCTCTTTCAGCTTCTGGTTCTCCTTCAGCTTCTCATTCAGCTTCTCCAGATTCTGCTTCTTCTGCTTCTCCTGCTTCCGCTTTTGCTTCAGGTTCTGCTTCTGCTTCTTCGGATTCTTATGCTTCTGCTTCTCCTGCTTCTGCTTCTTCTGCTTCCCCTCCTCTTTCTGCTTCTCCTTCTGTTTCTGCTTCTCCTTCTGTTTCTGCTTCTTGTCCTTCTCCTGTTTCTTCTGCTTCTGCTTCTCCTGCTTCTGCTTCTTCTGCTTTTCCCGCTTCTCTTTCTGCTTCTGCTTCTCCTGCTACTGCTTCTTCTGCTTCTTCTGCTTCTCTTTCTGCTTCTCCTTCTGCTTCGGCTTCTCCTACTGCTCCTTCTCTTTCTTCTGTTTCTTCTTCTTCTGCTTCTCCCGCTTCTGCTTCTTCTGCTTCTCCTGCTTGTCCTTCTCCTTCTGCTTCTCCTTCTCCTTCTTCTCCTTCTCTTTCTGCTTCTGCTTCTTCTGATTCTCCAACTTTTCCTTCTTCTTATCCTTCTGTTTCTGCTTCTGCATCTCCATCTGCTTCACCTTCTGCTGCTCTTTCTCCTCCTTCTGTTTCTCCCTCTGCTTCTGCTTCTTATGCTTCTTCTTTATCTTCTGCTTCTGCTTCTCCTGCTTCTGCTTCTTATGCTTCTACTGCTTCTTCTTCTCTTTCTGCTTCTTCTGCTTCTACTTCTCTTTGTGCTTCTGCTTCTCCTGCTTGTTTTTCTGTTTCTTCTGCTGCTTCTCCTTCTGCTGCTTCTTCTACTTCTCCTTCTCCTTCTCTTTTTGCTTCGCCTTCTGCTTCTGCTTCTGCTTCTTCTGTTTCTCCTGCCTGAATTTCTGATTCTACTTCTTCTGCTGCTTCTCCTTCTGCTTCTGCTTCTACTTCTGATTCTGATTCTGCTTCTTCTGCTTCTTCTCTTTCGGCCTCCCCTGCTTCTGCTTCTTGTGCTTCTCCTGCTTCTCTTTCTGCTTCTCATTCCGCTTCTGCTTCTCCTTCTGCTTCTGCTTCTCCTCCTTCTCCTTCTCCTACTTCTGCTTCTCCTTCATCTTCTGCTTCTTCTGCTTCTCCTTCTGCATCTTCTTCAGCATTCTTTTTCTCCTTCTTCTGCTTCTCCTTCTTATTCTCCTACTGCTCTCT
>NW_012321225.1:0-1650 GCF_000151885.1 Dipodomys ordii
CTTCTCCTTCTGCGTCTCTTTCTGCTTCTGCTTATCCTTTTGCTTCTCCTACTCCTAATCCTTCTCTTTCGCTTTCTCCGTCTTCTTCTTCTCCTTCTACGCTGCTTCGCTTCTGCTTATTCTACTATTTCTGTTTCTTCTGCTTCTGCTTCAATTGTGCTTCTTCTGTTTCTCCTTCTGCTTCAGATTCTGCTTCTGCTTCTTTGGCTTCTCCTGTTTCTTCTACTTCTGCTTCTCCTGCTTCTTCTGCTTCTCCTGCTTCTCTTTCTGCTTCTCCTCCGCCTCTGCTTCTCTTTCTGATTCTGCTTCTCATTCTGCTTCTCCAGATTCTGCTTCTTCTGCTTCTCCTGCTTCTCCTTCTGCTTCAGGTTCTGCTTCTGCTTCTTCGGATTCTTATGCTTCTGCTTCTCCTGCTTCTTCTGCTTCCCCTCCTTCTCTTTCTGCTTCTCCTTCTGTTTCTGCTTCTCCTTCTGCTTCTTCTCCTTCTTCTGTTTCTTCTGCTTCTGCTTCCCCTGCTTCTGCTTCTCCTGCTTCTCGTTCTGATTCTCTTTCTGCTTCTCCTTCTCCTTCTCCTTCTTCTGCTTCTCCTTCTGGTTCTACTTCTCCTACTGCTTCTGATTCTGCTTCTGCTTCTTCGGCTTCTCCTGTTTCTTCTGCTTCTGCTTCTCCTGCTTCTTCTGCTTCTCCTGCTTCTCTTTCTGCTTCTCCTTCGCTTCTGCTTCTGCTTCTGATCTTCTCCTTCTTCTGTTTCTTTTGCTTCTGTTTCTTCTGCTTCTTCTTCTCCTGTTTCTTCTGATTCTACTTCTGCTTCTCCTTCTTCTCCTCTTTCTGCTTCTACTTCTGCTTCTTCTGATTCTCCTGCTTCTCCTTCTTGTTCTCCTTCTGTTTCTGCTTCTCTTTCTGCTTCTGCTTCTCCTTCTGCTGCTCCTTCTCCTTCTCCTTCTTCTGCTTCTCGCACTGCTTCTGCTTCTTTTACTTATTCTTTTTCTTCTGCTTCTGCTTCTCCTGATTCTGCTTCTACTGCTTCTCCTTATGCTTCCCCTTATGCTGCTGATTCTTCTTCTTCTTCCTCTTCTTCTCCTTCTTTTTCGTCTTCTTCTTCTTCCTTTCTTTCTTCTGCTTCTGCTTTTCCTGCTTCTTCTGCTTCTACTGTTTCTCGTTCTGCTTCTCATTCTGCTTCTGCTTCTCCTTCTGCTTCTCCTATTGCTTCTGCTGCACTTCCTTCTCCTTCACCTTCTCCTACTTCTGCTTCTCCTTCTGCTTCTGCTTCTTCTGCTTCTCCTGCTTCTCGTTCTGCATCTTTTTCTGCTTCTGCTTCTCCTTCTGCTGCTGCTTCTGCTTCTGCTACTCCTTCTTCTGATTCTCCTTCTGATTCTCCTTCTACTTCTCTTTCTGCTGTTCCTTCTCCTTCTTCTGCTTCTCCCTCTGATTCTTCTTCTTATGCTTATTCTTTTTCTACTGCTTCTGCTTCTCCTGCTTCTGCTTCTTCTGCTTCTACTTCTTCTCCTTATGCTTCTCCTTCTCCTTCTCCTTCTTCTTCTTCTTCTTCTTCTTCTTCTTCTTCTTCTTCTTCTTCTTCTTCTTCTTCTTCTTCTTTTTCTTCTTCTTCTTCTTCTTCTTCTTAAATCTTCTCTTTCTTCTGCTTCTTCT
>NW_012321226.1:0-1650 GCF_000151885.1 Dipodomys ordii
TCTGATTCTCCTTTCTCCTTCTTTTGCTTCTCCTTTTACTTCTGCTTCTTCTGCTTTTCCTTCTTCTCCTTCTGCATCTGCTTCTTCTACTTCTCCTTCTGCATCTTCTTCTACTTCTCCTTCTTCTTCTTCTGTTTCACCTTCTGATTCTCCTTCTGCTTCTTCTTCTTCTGCTTTACCTGCTTCTCTTTCTGCTTCTCCTTCTGCTGCACCTTCTGTTTCTCCTTCTCCTTCTTGTTCTTCTGCTTTTCCTTCTGCTTCTCGTTCTGCTTCTGCTACAACTGCTACTGCTTCTACTTCTCCTGTTTCTTCTGCTTCTGCTTCAGGTTCTGCTTCTGATTCTTCGGATTCTTATGCTTCTGCTTCTCCTGCTTCTGCTTCTTCTGCTTCCCCTCCTTCTCTTTCTGCTTCTCCTTCTGTTTCTGCTTCTCATTCTGCTTCTGCTTCTTGTACTTCTCCTGTTTCTACTGCTTCTGCTTCTGCTTCTCCTGTTTCTGCTTCTCCTGCTTCTCCTTATGCTGCTATTTCTGTTTCTCCTGCTGCTTTTCCTTCTCCTGCTCCTTCTTCTGCTTCTCCAGATGCTGCTTCTTCTGCTTCTCCTGCTTCTCCTTCTGCTTCAGGTTCTGCTTCTGCTTCTTCGGCTTCTTCTACTTCTGCTTCTCCTGCTGCTGCTTCTTCTGCTTCTCCTGCTTCTCTTTTTGCTTTTCCTTCTGTTTCTGCTTCTCCTTCTGCTTCTTCTCCTTCTTCTGTTTCTTCTGCTTCTGCTTCTCCTGCTTCTGCTTCTCCTGCTTCTCGTTCTGCTTCTCTTTCTGCTTCTCCTTCTCCTTCTTCTACTTCTCCTTTTGCTTCTGCTTCTCCTTCTGCTTCTGCTTCAATTTCTCCTTCTGCTTCTCATTCTGCTTCTGCGTCTTCTGTTTCTTCTGCTTCTCCTGCTTCTGCTTCTCCTGCTTCTCCTACTTCTCGTGCTGCTTTTCCTTCTGCGTCTCTTTCTGCTTCTGCTTATCCTTTTGCTTCTCCTACTCCTAATCCTTCTCTCTCGCCTTCTCCGACTTCTTCTTCTTCTGCGTCTCCAGCTGCTTCTGCTTCTGCTTATTCTACTATTACTGTTTCTTCTGCTTCTGCTTCAGAATGTGCTTCTTCTGTTTCTCCTTCTGCTTCAGATTCGGCTTCTGCTTCTTCGGCTTCTCCTGTTTCTTCTGCTTCTGCTTCTCCTGCTTCTTCTGCTTCTCCTGCTTCTCTTTCTGCTTCTCCTTCTGCTTCTGCTTCTCCTTCTGCTTCTGCTCTTCTCCTTCTTCTGTTTCTTTTGCTTCTGTTTCTTCTGCTTCTTCTTCTGTTTCTTCTGATTCTACTTCTGCTTCTCTTTCTTCTCCTCTTTCTGCTTCTACTTCTGCTTCTTCTGATTCGCCTGCTTCTCCTTTTTGTTCTCCTTCTGTTTCTGCTTCTCTTTCTGCTTCTGCTTCTCCTTCTGCTGCTCCTTCTCCTTCTCCTTCTTCTGCTTCTCCCACTGCTTCTGCTTCTGCTTCTTTTGCTTATTCTTTTTCTTCTGCTTCTGCTTCTCCTGCTTCTGCTTCTTCTGCTTCTCCTTATGCTTCTTCATCTCTCTTCTCTTTTCTCTCTCTCTCTTCATCTCTTCTCATCTTCTTCTCTCTC
>NW_012321227.1:0-1650 GCF_000151885.1 Dipodomys ordii
GTCGCTGCTGTGTCCCGCTGTGTCCCCGCTGTGTCCCCGATGTGTCCCGACTGTGTCCCCGCTTTGTCCCACGCTGTGTCACCCGCTGTGTCCCAGCTGTGTCCCACTCTGTCCCCACTGTGTCCCGCTTTGTCCCGCTGTGTCCCCCGCTGTGTCCCGCTGTGTGCCCCCTTTGTTCCCCTCTGTGTCTTTGCTTTATCCCCATTTGTGTCCCGCTGTGTCCTCTCAGTGTCCCCCGCTGTGTCCCGCTGTGTCCCAATGTGTCACGCTGTTTCCTCTCTGGGTATCCCTCTGTGTCCTGCTGTGTCCTCGCTGTGTCCCACACTGTGTCCCCGCTGTGACCCGCTGTGTCCCTGCTGTGTCCCTGCTGTGTCCCGCTGTGTCCCGCTGTGTCCCAGATGTCCCCTGCTGTGTCCCGTTGTGTCCCCGCTGTCTGCATGTGTGTCCCTGCTGTCCCCCGCTGTGTCCTCGCTGTGTCCCCAGCTGTGTCCCGCTGTGTCCCCCGCTGTGTCCCCCACTGTGTCCTGCTGTGTCCCCTGCTGTGTCCCGCTGTGTCCCCGGCTGTGTCCCCGGCTGTGTCCCGCTCTTTCCCACTGTGTCCCGCTGTGTCCTTGCTGTGTTCCCATTTGTGTCCCGCTGTGTCCTCGCTGGGTCACACACTGTGTCCCGCTGTGTCCCCATGTGTCACGCTGTGACCTCTCTGTGCATCCTCTGTGTCCCGCTGTGTCCCCGATGTCCCCCGCTGTGTCCCGTTGTGTCCCTGCTGTCCGCATGGGTATCCCCGCTGTCCCCCGCTGTGTCCCCTGCTGTGTCCCCCGCTGTGTCCTGCTGTGTCCCCGCTAGGTCCCGTTGTGTCCCGCTGTGTCCCGCTGTGTCCCCGCTGTGTCCCGCTGTGTCCCTGGTGTGTCTTCACTGTGTAACCTCTAAGTACCTCTGTGTCCCCTCTGTGTCCCACTGTGTCCCCCGCTGTTTCCCCGCTGTGTCCCCGCTGTGTCCTCCTGTGTCCCGCTGTGTCCTCGCTGTGTCCTTCTGTATCCCGCTGTGTCCTCCGCTGTGTCCCCCACTATTTCCCCGCTGTGACTTGCTGTGCCCATGCTGTGTCCCCGGCTGTGTCTCCGGTGTGTCCCGCTGTGTCCCTGGTGTGTCCTCACTGTGTATCCGCTAAGTCCCTCTGTGTCCCCTCTGTGTCCCATGTGTCCCACGCTGTGTCCCCCGCTGTTTCCCCGCTGTGTCCCCGCTGTGTCCCCGCTGTGTCCCGCTGTGTCCTCGCTGTGTCCCCGCTGTTTCCCGCTGTGTCCTGCTGTGTCCGGCTGTGTCCCCGCTGTCCCCCGCTGTGTCCCCTGCTGTGTCCCCGCTGTGTCCAGCTGTGTCCCGTTTTGTCCCGCTGTGTCCCGCTGTGTCCCCGATTTGTCCCCCGCTTTGTCCCCGCTGTGTTCCGCTGTGTCCCGCTGTGTCCCCTGCTGTGTCCCGCTGTGTCCCCTGCTGTGTCCCCCATTGTGTCCCGCTGTGTCCCGTTGTGTCCTTGCTGTGTCCCCGCTGTGTCCTGCTGTGTCCCTCTGTGTCCCCGCTGTCCCCCGCTGTGTCCCCTGCTGTGTCCCCCGCTGTGTCCCGCTGTGTCCCCGCTAAGTCCTGCTGTGTCACGCTGTGTCC
>NW_012321228.1:0-1650 GCF_000151885.1 Dipodomys ordii
AAGCAGAGAAACAGAGAAGAGCAGTAGCAGTTGTAGCTGAAGCAGAAGGAGAAGCAGAAGGAAAGCAGAAGAACAAGAAGGAGAAGGAGAAACAGAAGGAGAAGCAGAAGGAGAAGCAGAAGGAGAAGCAGGTAAAGCAGAAAAGAAGAAGCAGAATGAGAATCAGAAGGAGAAGCAGAAGAAGGAGAAGGAGAAGCAGAAGCAGAAGAAGATGCAGAAGGAGAAGCAGGAGAAGCAGAAGAAGCAGAAGCAGAAGGAGAAGCAGGAAAAGCAGAAGAAGCAGAAGCAGAAGGAGAAGCAGGAAAAGCAGAAGAAGCAGAAGCAAAAGAAGGAGAAGGAGAAGCAGAAACAGAAGAAGGAGCATAAGGACAAGCACAAGCAGAAGGAGATGCAGAAGGAGAAGCAGGAGAAGCAGAAGAAGCAGAAGCTGAAGGAGAAGCAGAAGTAGGAGAAGGAGAAGGAGGAGAAGCAGAAACAGAAGGAGAAGCAGAAGCGGAATGAGAAGCAGAAAGAGAAGCACGAGGAGCACAAGAAGCAGAAGCAGGAGAAGCCGAAAGAGAAGAAGCAGAAGAAGCAGAAACAGAAGCAGAAGTAGAAGCAGAAGCAGAAGGAGAAGCAGCAGAAGAAGTAGAACCAGAAATTCAGGCAGGAGAAACAGAAGAAGCAGAAGCAGAAAGAGAAGCAAAAAGAGAAGCAGAAGAAGAAGTAGAAGAAGCAGCAGAAGGAGAAGCAACAGAAGAAGCAGAAAAACAAGCAGGAGAAGCAGAAGCAGAAAGAGAAGTAGAAGCAGAAGAAGCAGAAGAAGCAGAAGCAGAAGAAGAAGCAGTTGAAGCATAAGAAGCAGAAGCAGGAGAAGCAGAAGCAGAAGAACAAGAAGAAGCATTAGAAGCAGAAGCAGAAGCAGAGGGAAAAACAGAAGAAGGAGAAGGAGCAGCAGAAGGTGAACCAGAAGGAGATGGAGAAGCAGAAAGAGAAGCAGAAACAGAAGGAGAAGAAGAAGGATTAGTTGGAGAATCAGAAGAAGCAGAAGCAGAAAGAGAAGCAGAAGAAGGAGAAGGAGAAGCAGAAGCAGAGGAAAGGAAGGAGAAGCAGAAGAAGCAGAAGCGGGAGAAGCAGAAGAAGAAGAAGAAACAGAAGAAGGAGAAGGAGCAGAAGGAGAAGCAGAAGCAGAAGGAGAAGCAGAAAGAGAAGGAGAAGAAGCAGTAGCAGGAGAAGCAGAAGCAGAAGAAAGAGAAGAAGCTGAATAAGCAGAAGCAGGACCTGAAGCAGAAGAAACAGAACAAGCAGAAGAAGCAGTAGCAGAAGCAGAACGAGAAGCAGAAGAAGAAGAAGGAGAAGGAGAAAGAGAAGGATTAGGAGTAGGAAGAGCAGAAGGAGAATCAGAAGCAGAACGAGAAGCAGAAGGAGCAGCAGAAGGAGAAGCAGAAGGAGAAGCAGAAGGAGAAGCAGAAGAAGGAGAAGCAGAAGCAGAAGAAGCAGCAGAAGGAGAAGCAGAAGAAGATGCAGAAGGAGAAGCAGGAGAAGCAGAAGAAGCAAAAGCAGAAGGAGAAGCAGAAGTAGGAGAAGGAGAAGGAGAAGGAAGGGCAGCAGAAGCAATAGGAGAAGCAGAAGGAGAAGCAGAAGCAGAATGAGAAGCAGAAAGAGAAGCAG
>NW_012321229.1:0-1650 GCF_000151885.1 Dipodomys ordii
GAGAAGCAGAAGAGAAGCAGTAGATGCAGAAGAAGCAGAATAGCAGAGCAGAGAAGAGAAGAGAGAGAGAAGAGAGAGAGAGAGAAGAAGTAGAAGAAGAGAGAGAGAAGAAGAGAAGAGAAGAAGAAGAAGAACAAGACAAGAAGAAGAAGAACAAGAAGAAGAAGAAGAAGAAGAAGAAGAAGAAGAAGAAGAAGAAGAAGAAGAAGAAGAAGAAGAAGAAGAAGAAGAAGAAGAAGAAGGAGAAGGAGAAGGAGAAGCATAAGGAGAAGCAGTAGATGCAGAAGAAGCAGAAGCAGGAGAAGCAGAAGCAGAAGAAAAAGAATAAGCATAAGAAGCAGAATCAGAGGGAGAAGCAGAAGGAGAAGGAGCAGCAGAAGGAGAAGCAGAAGCAGAAAGAGAAGCAGAAACAGAAGGAGAACAAGAAGGAGAAGCAGGAGAATCAGAAGAAGTAGAAGTAGAAGCAGAAAGAGAAGGAGAAGAAGGAGAAGCAGAAGTAGAATCAGAAGAAACATAAGAAGAAGCAGCAGAAGAAACAGAGGCAAAAGAAACAGAAGAAGGAGAAGAGCAGAAGCAGAAGCAGAAGGAGAAGCAGAAGAAGAAGGAGAAGCAGAGAGAGAAGCAGGAGAAGCAGAAGAAGCAGGAGAAGCAGAAGCAGAAGAAACAGAAGAAGCCGAAGAAGCAGAAGCAGAATCTGAAGCAGAAGGAGAAACAGAAGAAGCACAATCTGAAGCAGAAGCAGAAGAAACAGAAATAGTAGAATAAACAGAAGCAGAAGCAGCAGGAGAAGCAGAAGAAGAAGAAGGAGAAGGCAAAAGAGAAGGAGTAGGAGTAGGAGAAGCAGAAGGATAAGCAGAAGCAGAAAGAGAAGCAGAAGGAGAAGCAGCACGAGAAGCAGGAGAAGCAGAAGAAGCAGAAGCAGGAGAAGCAGAAAAAACAGAAGACGCAGAAGCAGAATGAGAAGCAGAAGGAGAAATTGAAGCAGAAGGAGAAGCAGAAGAAGAAGGAGAAGGAGAGGGAGAAGCAGAAAGAGAAGCAGAACGAGAAGCAGGACAAGCAGCAGCAGGAGAAGTAGAAGAAACAGAAGAAGGAGAATAAGCAGAAGCAGAAGGAAAAGCAGAAACCGAAGGAAAAGCAGAAGGAGAAGCAGGAGAAGCAAAAGCAGCAGCAACAGAAGCAGAAGCAGAAGAAGCCAAAGAAGCAGAAGCAGAACCTGAAGCAGAAGGAGAAGCAGGAGACGGGGAAGAAGCAGAATCTGGAGAAGCAGAAGGAGAAGCAGAAGCAGAAAGAGAAGCAAAAGCAGAAGGAGAAGCAGAAGGAGAAGTAGAAGACACAGAAGAAGCAGACGCAGTAGCAGAAGCAGAAGAAGATGCAGAAGCAGAAAGAGAAGCAGAAGGAAAAGCAGAAGAACGAGAAGGAGAACGAGAAGGAGAAACAGAAGGAGAAGCAGAAAGAGAAGCAGAAGAAGGAGCAGGAGAAGGAAAAGCAGCAGGAGAAGCAGAAAGAGCAGAAGAAGGAGAAGCAGGAGAAGCAGAAACTGGAGAAGCTGAAGCAGAAGAAACAGGAGAAGGACAAGAAGCAGAAGGAGGAGCAGAAACAGAAGGAAAAGCATAAGGAGAAGCAGAGAGAAGCAGAAGAAGCAGCAGCAGG
>NW_012321230.1:0-1650 GCF_000151885.1 Dipodomys ordii
CAGAAGCAGTAGGAGAAGCAGAAGGAGAAGCAGAAGCAGAATGAGAAGCAGAAGGTGAAGCAGTAGAAGCAGAAGAAGGAGGAAAAGAAGAAGCAGAAGAAGGAGAAGAAGAAGAAGAAGAAGAAGAAGAAGAAGAAGAAGAAGAAGAAGAAGAAGAAGAAGAAGAAGAAGAAGAAGAAGGAGGAGGAGGAGGAGGAGAAGAAGAAGAAGAAGAAGAAGAAGAAGAAGAAGAAGAAGAAGAAGAAGAAGAAGAAGAAGAAGAAGAAGAAGAAGAAGAAGAAGAAAAAGAAGAAGAAGAAGAAGAAGGAGAAGGAGAAGCAGAAGAAGATGCAGAAGGAGAAGCAGAAGGAGAAACAGAAGCAGAAGAAGCAGCAGAAGGAGAAGCAGAAGCAGAAGAAGATGCATAAGGAGAAGCAGGAGAAGCAGAAGAAGCAGAAGCAGAAGGAGAAGAAGAAGGAGAAGAAGCAGAATCAGAAGAAGCAGAAGCAGAAATAGAAAGAGAAGCCGACGAAGAGAAGCAGAACGAGAATTAGGAGAAGCAGAAGAAGCATAAGCGGGAGAAGCAGAAGAAGAAGAAACAGAAGAAGGAGAAGGAGCAGAAGGAGAAGCAGAAAGAGAAGCAGGAAAAGCAGAAGAAGCAGAAGCTGGAAAAGCAGAAGCAGAAGAAAGAGAACAAGCAGAAGAAGCAGAAGCAGGACGAGAAGCAGAAGAAGAAGAAGGAGAAAGAGAAGGATTAGGAGTAGGAGGAGCAGAAGAAGAAGAATCTGGAGAAGAAGAAGGAGAACCAGAAGGAGAAGCAGAAGCAGAAAGAGAAGCAAAAGCAGAAGGAGAAGCAGAAGAAACAGAAGAAGCAGAAGCAGTAGCAGAAGAAGCTGAAGATGCAGAAGCAGAAAGAGAAGCAGAAGGAATAGCAGAAGAACAAGAAGGAGAAACAGAAGGAGAAGCAGAAGGACAAGCAGAAGGAGAAGCAGGAAAAGAAGAAGAAGCAGAAGCAGACGGAGAAGCAGAAGAAGGAGAAGGAGAAGCAGAAGCAGAAGAAGAAGCAGAAGGAAAAGCACAAGCAGAAGGAGATGCAGAAGGAGAAGCAGGAGAAGCAGAAGAAACAGAAGCAGAAGAAGAAGAAGAAGGAGAAGAAGCAGAATCAGAAGAAGCAGAAGCAGAAATAGAAAGAGAAGCCGACGAAGAGAAGCAGAACGTGAAGCAGGAGACATAAGAAGCAGAAGCGGGAGAAGCAGAAGAAGAAGAAACAGAAGAAGGAGAAGGAGCAGAAGGAGAAGCAGAAAGAGAAGCAGGAAAAGCAGAAGAAGCAGAAGCAGGAGAAGCAGAAGCAGAAAACAGGAGAAGGACAAGAAGCAGAAGCAGAAGGAGAAGCAGAAACAGAAGGAGAAGCAGAAAGAGAAAGAGGGGAAGCAGAAGAAGCAGAAGCAGGAGAAGCAGAAGCATAAGAATCCGAAGAAGCAGAAGCAGAACCTGAACCAGAAGGAGAAGCAGGAGAAGGAGAAGAAGCAGAATCTGGAGAAGCAGAATTAGAAGCTGAAGTAGAAGCAGAAGCAGAAGAAGAAAGAGAATCAAAAGCAGAAGGAGAAGCAAAAGACACAGAAAAAGCAGAAGCAGTAGCAGTTGCCACAAAAGCAGAAGGAGAAGCAGAAT
>NW_012321231.1:0-1650 GCF_000151885.1 Dipodomys ordii
AGATTATACGAATGCATGGGCAGTGACAATTACATGTAAATTTGATCATCTCTAATAGTGAGCCAGGTTGACCCAGCTCTGCTCGGATAAGAATGCTTAGGCCTGTTCATACTATTCCGGCTCAAGCACCAAAAATTATATAAAGGGTTCCGATGTCTTTATGGTTTGTTGAGAATAATCAACGGTTTACGAACATAGGTAGAATGGCTGAGTAAAGCATTAGACTGTAAATCTAACTACAGAGGATAAATCCTCTTTTTACCAGAGAAGTCCTGAGGTGCAATAGCATGTTGAATTGCAAATTCAAAGGAGCAGCTTCAATCCTGCCGGGACTTCTCCCGCCTCCTTTTTTTTCTAGGCGGGAGAAGTAGATTGAAGCCAGTTGATTAAGGTGTTTAGCTGTTAACTAAGAGTTTGTAGGTTTAAATCCTATCAATCTAGTAAGGATTTAGCTTAATTAAAGTTGTTGATTTGCGTTCAATAGATGTAGATGGTAGATCTGCAATCCTTATATGTCAGAAATTAAGTTTAGGGACTTACTTAAAGCTTTGAAGGCTTTCGGTCTAGTGGTTAACCTAAATTTCTATATTATATTTATAATTAATGGTGAAAGTGGGAGTGAAAATGATGAGATTATTAATAAAGTTGGGATTATAGTTAAATGTTTATGGTTATGGTGGTGTCATTTAAACTTGGCATTATTGGGTAATGGAAAGAGGGTAAGTGAGGTGGAGTAGATAAGTCGTATATAGAAGTATAGGTTTAGTAATGCTATAATTGCCATGGTAAGCTGGTTATAATTATGTTGTTGAAAATCATTTCTTGAATAATTAGTCATTTTGGTAAAAATCCGGTAAGTGGTGGCAGTCCTCCCAGTGATATTAAACATAGTAGAGTCACTAAAGTTAATATGGGGTGTGTATTTCATGTAGAAGTGATTGATGGTGTAGTAGAGATGGATAAAGAATTTAGTGAAATAAATATGGTTATAGTTAAGAAAATATAAATGATTAAGTTGATTAATATAATTGATGGGTTATACAATATTACTGCTACTATTCAGCCTATATGGGCAATTGAAGAATATGCTAGGATTTTTCGTAATTGGGTTTGGTTAAGTCCTCCTCAGCCTCCTAGTAGGATTGATAAAATTGCCATAGGTATAATTAGGTTGTTTTCTATGAAAGGTGACAGTTGGTATAAGATTGAGATGGGAGCAAGTTTTTGTCAGGTTAATAAAATTAGACCGGATAATAGGGGAATTCCTTGAGTAACTTCTGGGACTCATAGGTGAAATGGGGCTAGGCCTAGTTTTATTGCTAGGGCAATTAATAGGCTCAGTGAAGTTAGTGGGTCAGGTGGTTGTTGCATGCCTCATTGCCCTGAGTGATGAAAATTGTTTATGATTGCGAATATTAGGATTATAGATGCGGTTGCTTGGGTTAAGAAATATTTTGATGCAGCTTCGGTTGATCGTGGGTTTTTATTAATTGTTATGAGGGGAATAAAAGAGAGTATGTTGATTTCTAGTCCTATTCATGCAAGTATTCAGTGTGAGCTTGTCATTGTAATGATTGTTCCTAGAATTATGGTAGATATAATGAGTACAAATGCGATAGTATTAATTAGTATGGGAAGGATGAAACCAAT
>NW_012321232.1:0-1650 GCF_000151885.1 Dipodomys ordii
CACCGCTTTGTCTCGCTGTGGACCACTCTCTGTCTCCGCTGTCCCCCTCTGTGTGCCCCACTGTGACCCGCTGTGTCCCGCTGTGTCCCCCGCTTTCTCATTCTGTGTCACGCAGTGTCCCGGCTGTGTCCCGCTGTGTATCACTGTGTCCCGTGGTGTACCACTTTGTCCCACGCTGTGTCCACCAGTGAGTCCCCTCTGTGTCACCGCTGTGTCCCCCTGTGTCCTTGCTGTGTTCCCCGCTGTCTCCCGCTGTGTACCCCACTGTGTCCAGCTGTGTCCCGCTGTGTCCCCGCTGTGTCCCCAGCTGTGTCCCGCTGTGTCCCGCTGTGTACCCCGCTGTGTGCTGCTATGTTCCCGCAGTGTACCCGCTGTGTCCCGCTGTGTCCCGCTGTGTCCGTGCTGTGTCCCCAGCTGTGTACCCCACTGTGTCCCGCTGTGTCCCTGCTGTATCTACGCTGGGTCCCGCTGTGTCCCGCTGTGTCCCCCCTTTGTCCAACGCTGTGTCCCGCTGTGTCTACTGCTGTGTCCCCGTGTGTCCCGCTGGGTCCAGCTGGGTCCCTGCTGTATCCACGCTGGGTCCCGCTGGGTCCTGGTCTGTCATCCCTGTGTCCCCCGCTGTGTACCGCTCTGTCCCCCGCTGTGTCTCTGCTGTGTCCCCGCTGTGTCCCGCTTTGTCCCTCTGTATACTGCTGTGTCCCCCGCTGAATCACGCTGTGTCCCAATGTGTCCCAATGTGTCCTCGCTCTGTCCCCCACTGTGTCCCGCTGTGTCCTCCCTGTGTCCCCCGCGGTGTCCCGATGTGTCCCGTTTTGTCCCCCGCTGTGTCCCCCGCTATGTCCCGCTGTGTCCCCCGCTGTGTCCCACTGTGTCCTTGCTGTGTCCCATGCTGTGTGCCGCTGTGTCCTTGCTGTGTCCCCTGCTGTGTCCCGCTGTGTCCTGCTGTGTCACGCTGTTTCCCCACTGCGTCCCCGCTGTGTACCTCTGTGTACCCCGCTGTGACCAGCTTTGTCCCCGCTGTGTCTCGCTGTGTCACACGCTCTGTCCCCCACTGTGTCCCGCTATGTCCCCCTCTGTGTCCCACTGTGTCCCCCGCTGTGTCCCACTGTGTCCACGCAGTATCACTGCTGTTTCCTGCTGTGTCCCGCTGTGTTCCTTGGTGTCCCTCTTTGTCTCCCGCTGTGTCCCCCGCTGAGACCCCGCTGTGTCAACGCTGTGTCCTGCTGTGTCCTCGCTGTGTCCCCCGCTGTCTCCAGCTCTGTACCCCGCTGTGTCTCACGCTTTTTCCCCGCTGTGTCCCACTGTATCCCGCTGTGTCCCGCTGTGCCCCCACTGTGTCCCGTTGTGTCCACAGCTGTGTACCACGCTGTGTAACGCTGTGTGCCCGCTGTATCGACGCTGTGTCCCGCTGTGTCCCCCGCTGTGTCCTCGCTGTGTTCCCCGCTGTGTCCCGCTGTGTCCCCCGCTGTGTCACCCTGTGTCCCCCGCTGTGTCCCGCTGTGTCCTCGCTGGGTCTCCCGTTGGGTCCCGCTGTGTCCCCCGCTATGTCCCGCTGTGTACCGCTGTGTCCCTCGCTGTGTCCTGTTGTGTCCCCAGCTGTATACCCCGTTGTGTCCCGCTGTATCGACGCTGTGTCCCACTGGGTCCTGC
>NW_012321234.1:0-1650 GCF_000151885.1 Dipodomys ordii
CCCCCGCTGTAACCCCCGCTGTGTCCCGCTGTGTCCCGCTGTGTCCCCCGCTTTGTCCCGCTGTGTCGACGCAGTGTTCCCTCTGTGTCCTGCTGTGTCACACTGTGTCCCATGGTGTCCCATTTTTCCCCCGCTGTTTCCCCCGCTGAGTCCTCTTTGTGTCCCCATTGTGTCCCGCTGTGTCCTAGCTGTGTCCCCCGCTGTGTCCCGCTGTATCCCCGCTGTGTCCCAAGCTGTGTCCAGCTGTGTCCCGCTGTGTACCCTGCTGTGTCCCGCTATGTTCCCGCAGTGTCCCCGCTGTGTCCTGCTGTGTCCCACTGTGTCCTCGCTGTGTCCCACGCTGTGTCCCGTTGTGTCCCCAGCTGTGTACCCCGCTCTGTACCTCTGTGTCCCCGCTGTTTCGATGCTGTGTCTTGCTGTGTCCCACTGTGTCCTCGCTGTGTCCCCCACTGTGTTCTGCTGTGTCACCCGCTGTGTCCCGCTGTGTCCCCCGCTGTGTCCCGCTGTGTCCCCGAAGGGTCACCGCTGTTTCGCGCTGTGTCCCGCTGTGTTGCGTGGTGTCCCGCTTTGTCCCCCGCTGTGTCCCCAGCTGAGTCCCCGCTGTGTCCCCGCTGTGTCCCGCTGTGTCCTCGCTGTGTCCCCCGCTGTCTCCCGCTCTGTCCCCCGCTGTGTCTCACGCTTTATCCCGTCTGTGTCCCACTCTGTCCCGCTGTGTCCCGCTGTGTCCACCACTGTGTCCCTTTGTGTCCCCAGCTGTGTAACCCGCTGTGTAACGCTGTGAATCCCGCTGTATCGAGGCTGTGTCCCGCTGGGTCCCGCTGTGTCCTTGCTCTGTTATTCGTGGTGTCCCCCTCTGTCCCCCGCTGTGTCCCCCGCTCTGTCCTGCTGTGTCTCCCGCTGTGTCCCGTTGTGTCCCGCTGTGTCCCCCGCTGTGCCCCTGCTGTGTCCCCGCTGTGTCACGCTGTGTCCTGCTGTGTCCCGTTGTGTCCCGCTGTAACCCTGCTGAGTCCCCCTGTGTCCCCGCTGTGTCCTGCTGTGTCGTCGCTCTGTCCTCCGCTGTGTCCCGCTGTGTCCTCTGCTGTCTCCTGCTGTGTCAGTCTGTGTCCCGCTGTATCCCTCTGTGACCCCGCTGAGTCCCCGCTGTGTCCTCGCTGTGTCCCCCGCTGTGTCCCGCCGTGTCCTCGCTGGGTCCCCCGCTGTGTCCCGCTTTGTCCCGCTCTGTCCCTGCTGTGTCCTGCTGTGTCCCGCTGTGTCCCCGCTTTGTGCCACTGTGTCCCGCTGTGTACTCCGTTGTGTCAGGCTGTGTCCCCCGCTTTGTCCCGCTGTGTCCCCGCAGTGTCCCCGCTGTGTCCCGCTGTGTCACACTGTGTCCCATGGTGTCCTGCTTTGTCCCCAGCTGTGTCCCCCACTGAGTCCCCTCGGTGTCCTGCTGTGTCCTCGCTGTGTGCCCCGCTGTCTCCCACTTTGTCCCACGCTGTGTCCCACTGTGTCCTCGCTGTGTCCCCCGCTGTGTCCCGCTATGTCCCCACTGTGTCCCAAGCTGTGTCCCGCTGTGTCCCGCTGTTTATCCCGCTGTGTCCTGCTATGTTCCTGCAGTGTCCCAAGAGTGTCCCTGCTGTGTCCTGCTGTGTCCTCGATGTGTCCCCCGCT
>NW_012321235.1:0-1650 GCF_000151885.1 Dipodomys ordii
TCTCTCTCTTCTTCTTCTCATCATCATCTCATCTCTCTCTCATCTCATCATAATTTCGTCGTATCATCATCATCATCATCATCATCATCATCTATCGTCCTCATCATCCTCATCATCATCATCATATCATCTCCTTCTCTTTCATCTGCATCATCATCATCACATCGTCATCTTCGTCATCTTCTTCTTCTTCATCTTAACTTCGTCATCTTCTTCTTCTTCTTCTTCTACTTCTTCTCTTTCTTCTGCTTCTGCCTTTCCAGCTTCTTCTGCTTCTACTGCTTCTCTTTCTGCTTCTCATTCTGCTTCTGCTTCTCCTTCTGCTTCTCCTATTGCTTCTGCTGCTCTTCCTTCTCCTTCTCCTACTTCTGCTTCTCCTTCTGCTTCTGCTTCTCCTTCTGCTTCTCCTTATATTTCTCTTTCTCCTTCTCCTTCTCGTTCTTCTGCTTCTACTTCTGCTTTTGCTTCTGCTACTTATGCTTCTTCTGTTTCTTTTGCTTCTGCTTCAGTTGCTTCTGCTTCTTAGCTTCTCCTGCTTCTCCTGCTTCTGTTTCTGCTTCTTCTTCTTCTTCTCTTTCGGGTTCTCCTGCTTCTCCTTCTTGTGCTTCTCCTGCTTCTCTTTCTGCTACTCATTCTGCTTCTGCTTCCCCTTCTGCTTCTGCTTCTCCTCCTTCTCCTTCTCCTTCTCCTACTTCTGCTTCTCCTTCAGTTTCTGCTTCTTCTGCTTCTCCTTCTGCATCTCCTTCTGCTTGTGCTTGTTCTTATGCTTCTTCTTCTTCTTCTTCTGCTTCTCCTGCTTCTTTTGGTTCACCTTTTGCTTCTGCTTCTTCTGATTTTCCTGCTTCTCCTTCGGCTTCTCCCTCTGCCTCTCCTTCTGCTTCTCCTTCTGTTTCTCCTTCTCCTTCTCGTTCTTCTGCTTTTCCTTCTGGTTCTCCTTCTGCTTCTACATATTCTCCTTCTCCCTCTGCTTCTGCTTCTCATGCTTCTTCTTTTTCTTCTGCTTCTGCTTCTCCTGCTTCTTCTGCTTCTCTTTCTGCTTCTCCTGCTGCTTGTCCTTCTACTCCTCCTTCTCCTTCTTCTACTTCTCCTTCTGCTTCTACTTCTACTTCTTCTTCTTCTCCTTCTGCTTCTCCTGCTTCTCCTTCTGCTTCTCCTGCTTCTCCTTCTTCTTTTGCTTCTTCTTCTCCTTTTCCTTCTTCTTCTCCTTCTTCTTCTTCTTCTTCTTCTTCTTCTTCTTCTTCTCCTTCTTCTTCTTCTTCTTCTTCTTCTTCTTCTTCTTCTTCTTCTTCTTCTTCTTCTTCTTCTTCTTCTTCTTCTTCTTCTTCTTCTTCTTCTTCTTCTTCTTCTTCTTCTTCTTCTGTATCTTCTGTTTCTGCTTCTCCTGCTTCTGCATTTGTGCTTCTCCTGCTTCTCTTTGTTCTTCTCATTCTTCTGCTTCTCCTTCTGCTTCTCCTATTGCTTCTGCTGCCCTTCCTTCTCCTTCTCCTTCTCCTACTTCTGCTTCTTCTTCTGCTTCTGCTTCTTCTGCTTCTCCTTCTGCATCTTCTTCTGCTTCTGCTTCTCCTTCTGCTGCTTCTTCTTCTTCTGCTTCTCCTTACATACCTTCTTCTGCTTCTACTTCTGATTCTCCTTCTGCTTCTCCTTCTCGTC
>NW_012321236.1:0-1650 GCF_000151885.1 Dipodomys ordii
AATTGTGTCCGCTGTGTCCTCGCTGTGTACACTGTGTCCACGCTTTGTCTTTTTTTGTGTCCCACTGTGTCCCGCTGTGTCCCATGCTGTGTCCCGCTGTGACCTCGCTGAGTCCCCCGCTGTGTCCCGCTGGGTCCCCATGTGTCACGCTGTGTCCTCTCTGTGTATCCCTCTGTGTCCCGCTTTGTCCTCGCTGTGTCCCACACTGTGACCCCGCTGTGACCCGCTGTGTCCCTGTTGTGACCCTGCTCTGTCCCGCTGTGTCCCGCTGTGTCCCCGATGTCCCCCGCTGTGTCCCGTTGTGTCCCCGCTGTCTGCATGTGTGTTCCCGCTGTCCCCCGCTGTGTCCCCCGCTGTGTCCCGCTGTGTCCTCACTGTGTCCCCAGCTGTGTCCCGCTGTATCCCATGCTGTGTCCCGCTGTGTCCTTGCTGTGTCTCACTGTGTCCCTGCTATGTCTCCGCTGTGTCCCGCTGTGTCCCTGGTGTGACCTCGCTGTGTAATCGCTGAGTCCCTCTTTGTCCCCGCTGTGTCCCACTGTGTCCCCCGCTGTGTCCCCGCTGTGTCCCCGCTGTGTCCTCCTGTGTCCCGCTGTGTCCTCGCTGTGTCCTTCTGTATCCCGCTGTGTCCCCCGCTGTGTCCCCCACTATTTTCCCGCTGTGACCCGCTGTGTCCATGCTGTGTCCCCCGCTGTGTCCCGCTGTGTCCTGCTGTGTGTCCCGCTGTGTTCCCCGCTGTGTCCCACTGTGTCCCGCTCTGTCCCTCTGTGTGCCTGCTCTCCCCCGCTGTGTCCCGAGCTGTGTCCGGCTGTGTCCCGCTGTGTTCCCCTGTGTCCCCCGCTGTGTCCCGCTGTGTCCCGCTGTGTCCCGCTGTGTCCCCGCTGTGTCCCCGTGCTGTGTCCCACTGTGTCCCCCAGCTGTGTCCCCCCCTGTGTCTCCGTTTTCTCCTCCTGTGACCCGCTGTGTCCTCACTATGACCACCGCTGTGTCCCGCTGTGTCCCCGCTGTGTCCCCTGCTGTGTCCTGCTGTGTCCCAGCTTTGTTACCGCTGTGTCTGGCTGTGTCCCGCTGTGTCCCCCACTGCCTCCCAGCTGTGTCCCCGCTGTGTCCCTGCTGTGTCCCCGCTGTGTCCCCGATGTGTCCCTACTGTGTCCCTCTCTGTCCCCACTGTTTCCCGCAGTGTCCCGCTGTGTGCCCCGTTGTGTCCCGCTGTGTCTCCGGCTTTGTGCCCCTCTGTGTCCCGCTCTGTCCCCCGCTTTGTCCCATTGTGTCTCCCGCTGTGTCCAGCTGTGTCCCACTGTGTCCCGCTGTGTCCCCGCTCTGTCCTGCTGTGTACCCCTGTGTCCCAGCTGTATCCCCTCTGTGTCCCCCGCTGTGTTCCGCTGTGTCCCCGCTGTGTCCCACTGTGTCCCGATGTGTCTCCCTGCTGTCCCCGTCTTTGTCCCCTCTGTGTCCCCGCTGTGTCCCGCTGTGTCCCCGCTGTCCGCCGCTGTGTCCACGCTGTTTCCCGCTGTGTCCTCGCTGTGTCCCCCGCTGTGTCCACACTGTGTCACGCTGTGTCCCACTGTGTCCCCTGGTCTGTCCCACTGTGTCCCCAGCAGTGTCCCGCCTGTGTCTCCGCTTTGTCCTCCTGTGACCTGTTGTGTCCTCTCT
>NW_012321237.1:0-1650 GCF_000151885.1 Dipodomys ordii
GAAGAGAATCAAAAGCAGAAGGAGAAGCAGAAGAAACAGAAGAATTAGAAGCAGTAGCAGGTGTAGCAGAAGCAGAAGGAAAAGCAGAAAAACAGGAAGGAGAAGGAGAAACAGAAGGAGAAGTTGAAGGAGAAGCAGAAAGAGAAGCAGGTAAAGCAGAAGAAGAAGAAGCAGAAGGAGAATCAGAAGGAGAAGCAGAAGAAGGAGAAGGAGAAACAGAAGCAGAAGAAGATGCAGAAGGAGAAGCAGGAGAAGCATAAGAAGCAGAAGCAGAAGGAGAAGCAGGAGAAGCAGAAGAAGCAGAATCTGGAGAAGCAGAAGGAGAAGCCGAAGCAGAAAGAGAAGCAAAAGCAGAAGGAGAAGCAGAAGAAACAGAAGAAGCAGAGGAAGTAGCAGAAGAAGCAGAAGATTCAGAAGCAGAAGGAGAAGCAGAAGGAAAAGCAGAAGAACTAGAAGGAAAAGGAGAAACAGGAGTAGAAGCAGAAAGAGAAGCAGAAGAAGGAGCAGTAGAAGGAAAAGCAACAGGAGAAACAGAAAGAGCAGCAGAAGGAGAAGCAGGAAATGCAGAAACAGGAGAAGAACAAGCAGAAGAAACAGGAGAAGGACAAGAAGCAGAAGCAGAAGGAGAAGCAGAAAGAGAAGGAGGGGAAGCAGAAGAAGCAGAAGCAGGAGAAGCAGAAGCATAAGAATTCGAAGAAGCAGAAGGAGAACCTCAGGGAGAAGGAGAAGCAGGAGAAGCAGAAGAAGCAGAATCTGGACAAGCAGAATGAGAATCAGAAGGAGAAGCAGAAGCAGAAAGAGAATCAAAAGCAGAAGGAGAAGCAGAAGAATCAGAAGAAATAGAAGCAGTAGCAGTTGTAGCAGAAGCAGAACGAGAAGCAGAAGGAAAAGCAGAAGAACAAGAAGGAGAAGGAGAAACAGAAGGAGAAGCAGAAGGAGAAGCAGAAAGAGAAGCAGGTAAAGCAGAAGAAGAAGAAGCAGAAGAAGAATAAGAAGGAGAAGCAGAAGAAGGAGAAGGAGAAGCAGAAGCAGAAAAATATGCAGAAGGAAAAGCAGAAGAAGCAGAAGCAGAAGGAGAAGCAGGAAAAGCAGAAGAAGCAGAAGCAAAAGAAGGAGAAGGAGAAGCAGAGGCAGAAGAAGAAGCATAAGGACAAGCACAAGCAGAAGGAGATGCAGAAGGAGAAGCAGAAGAAGCAGAAGATGAAGGAGAAGCAGAAGTAGGAGAAGGAGAAGGAGGAGAAGCAGAAGCAGAAGCAGAAGGAGAAGCAGAAGAGGAATGAGAAGCAGAAAGAGAAGCAGGAGAAGCACAAGAAGCAGAAGCAGGAGAAGCCGAAAGAGAAGAAGTAGAAGAAGCAGAATCAGAATCAGAAGTAGAAGCAGAACCAGAAGGAGAAGCAGCAGAAGAAGTAGAATTAGAAATTCAGGCAGGAGAAACAGAAGAAGCAGAAGCAGAAGCAGAAGGCGAAGCAAAAAGAGAAGGAGAAGGAGAAGAAGCAGCAGAAGGAGAAGCAGCAGAAGAAGCAGAAAAACAAGCAGGAGAAGCAGAAGCACAAAGAGAAGTAGAAGCAGAAGAAGCAGAAGAAGAAGAAGAAGCAGTAGAAGCATAAGAAGCAGAAGCAGGAGAAGCAGAAATAGAAGAAATAAAGAAGC
>NW_012321238.1:0-1649 GCF_000151885.1 Dipodomys ordii
CCGCTGTGTCCCGCTGTGTCATGCTGTGTCCCCGATGTCCCCCGCTGTGTCCCGTTGTGTCCTGCTGTCCGCATGTGTGTCCCCGCTGTCCCCCGCTGTGTCCCCCGCTGTGTCCCACTGTGTCCTCGCTGTGTCCCTCGCTGTGTCCCACTGTGTACCCCGCTGTGTCCCCTCTGTGTCCCGCTGTGTCCCCCGCTGTGTCCTGCTGTGTATCGCTGTGTCTCCGCTGTCCGCCGGTGTGTCACCGCTGTCCCCCGCTGTATCCCACGCTGTGTCCCGCTGTGTCCTCGCTGTGTCTCACTGTGTCCCTGCTGTGTCTCCGCTGTGTCCCGATGTGTCCCTGGTGTGTCCTCGCTGTGTAACCACTGAGTCCCTCTGTGTCCCCGCTGTGTCCCACTGTGTCCCCCGCTGTGTCCCCGCTGTGTCCTCCTGTGTCCCGCTGTGTCCTCGCTGTGTCCTTCTGTATCCCGCTGTGTCCCCCGCTGTGTCCCCCACTATTTCCCCGCCCTGACCCGCTGTGTCCAGGCTGTGTCCCCCGCTGTGTCCCGCTGTGTCCCGCTGTGTGCCTGCTCTCCCACGGTGTGTCCCCCGCTGTGTCCCCGCTGTGTCCTGCAGTGTAACAGATGAGGCCCGATGTGGCCCGCTGTGTCCCCGCTGTGTCCCCGCTGTGTCCCCCGCTGTGTCCTGCTGTGTCCCCCGCTGTGTCCTGCTGTGTCTTCGCTGTGTCCCCCGCTGTTTCCCGCTGTTTCCCCCGCGGTGTCACCCACTGTGTACCCAGCTGTGTCCGGCTGTGTCCCACTGTGTTCCCCTGTGTCCCCCGCTGTTTACCGCTGTGTCCCCCACTGTGTCCCCCGCTGTGTCCCCACTGAGTAACGCTGGGTCCCCCTTTGTGTCCCGCTGTATCCCCCGCTGTGTCATCCCTGTGAACCCCGCTGTGTCCCCGCTGTGTCCCACTGTGTCCCCCTGTGTCCTGCTGTGTCCCATGCTGTGTCCCCCACTGTGTCCCGCTGTGTCCCATTGTGGCCTTGCTGTGTCCCCTGCTATGTCCCCTTTGTTCCGCTTTGTCCTCGCTGTGTCCCCTGCTATATCCCGCTGCATTCCCCGCTCTGTCCCGATGTGTCCCCGCTGTGTCCCGCTGTGTCCCGCTGTGCCCCTGCTGTATCCCCGATGTGTCCCACTGTGTACCCCACTGTGTCCTGCTGTGTGCCGCTGAGTCCCCGCTGTGTCCCAGCTGTGTCCCGCTGTGTCCCCCTTGTTACCCGGTTTGTCCATACTGTCCCCCACTGTGTCCTTCGCTGTGTACCTCTGTGTCCCGCTCTGTCCTCGCTTTGTCCCCGCGATGTCCCGCTGTGTCAGTGCTGTGTCCCTGCTGTGTTCCACTCTCTCCCGCTGTGTGCGTCTCTGTGTCCCCTGCTGTGTCTCCCGCTGTGTCCCGCTGTATCCCAGTGTGTCCTGCTTTGTCCCCCGCTGTGTCCCGCTGTGTCCCGCTGTGGCCTTGCTGTGTCCCCTGCTGTGTCCCTCTGTGTCCCGCTTTGTCCCCAGCTGTGTCCCGCTGTGTCACCATGTGTCACGCTGTGTCCTCTCTGTGTATCCCTCTGTGTCCCGCTTTGACCTCGCTGTGTCCCACACTGTGTTCCCTCTGTGTCCTG
>NW_012321239.1:0-1649 GCF_000151885.1 Dipodomys ordii
CCTTCTCTTCTGCTCTTCTCTCTCTTCTTCTTCTTCTTCTTCTTCTTCTTCTTCTTCTTCTTCTTCTTCTTCTTCTTCTTCTGCTTCTCCCGCTTCTGCTTCTTCTGCTTCTCCTGCTTGTGCTTCTCCTTCTGCTTCTCCTTCTCCTTCTTCTGCTGCTCTTTCTGCTTCTGCTTCTTCTGATTCTCCAACTTCTCCTTCTTCTTCTCCTTCTATTTCTGCTTCTCTTTCTGCTTCTGCATCTCCTTCTGCTTCACCTTCTGCTGCTCCTTCTCCTTCTTCTGTTTCTCCCTCTGCTTCTGTTTCTTATGCTTCTTTTTCTTCTGGTTCTGCTTCTCCTGCTTCTGCTTCTTATGCTTCTACTGCTTCTTCTTCTTATTCTTTTTCTTCTTCTGCTTCTACTTCTCTTTCTCCTTCTGCTTCTCCTACTTGTTTTTCTGCTTCTTCTCCTGTTTTTTCTACTTCCCCTTCTGCTTCTCTTTTTGCTTCTCCTTCTGCTTCTGCTTCTTCTGTTTCTGCTGCCTGAATTTCTTGTTCTACTTCTTCTGCTGCTTCTCCTTCTGCTTCTGCTTCTGTTCCTGCTTCTTCTCTTTCGGCTTCTCCTGCTTCTGCTTCTTGTCCTCCTCCTGCTTCTCTTTCTGCTTCTCATTCTGCTTCTGCTTCTCCTTCTGCTTCTGCTTCTCCTCCTTCTCCTTCTCCTACTTCTGCTTCTCCTTCAGCTTCTGCTTCTACTGCTTCTCCTGCTTCTCCTTCTGCATCTCCTTCTGCTTGTGCTTGTCCTTATGCTTCTTCTTCTGCCTCTGCTTCTCCTTCTCCTTCTTTTGCTTCTCCTTTTGCTTCTGCTTCTTCTGCTTTTCCTGCATCTCCTTCTGCTTCTTCTGCTTCTCCTTCTGCATCTTCTGCTTCTGCTTCTCCTTCTCCTTCTTCTGCTTCTCCTTCTTATTCTCCTTCTGCTTCTTCTTCTTCTGCTTTACCTGCTTCTCTTTCTGCTTCTCCTTCTGTTTCTCCTTCTGTTTCTCCTTCTCCTTCTTGTTCTTCTGCTTTTCCTTCTGCTTTTCCTTCTGCTTCTGCTACAACTGCTACTGCTTCTACTTCTTCTATTTCTTCTGCTTCTCCTTCTGCTTTTGATTCTCTTTCTGCTTCTGCTTCTCATTCTGCTTCTCATTCTGCTTCTCCAGATTCGGCTTCTTCTGCTTCTTCTGCTTCTCCTTCTGCTTCAGGTTCTGCTTCTGCTTCTTCGGATTCTTATGCTTCTGCTTCTCCTGCTTCTGCTTCTTCTGCTTCCCCTCCTTCTTTTCTGCTTCTCCTTCTGCTTCTGCTTCTTGTCCTTCTCCTGTTTCTTCTGCTTTTTCTTCTCCTGTTTCTGCATTTCCTGCTTCTCCTTCTGCTGCTCTTTCTGTTTCTCCTGCTGCTTTTCCTTCTACTGCTCCTTCTTCTGCTTCTCTTTCTGCTTCTACTCCTGTTTCTCCTTCTCCTTCTCCTTCTAGTTCTTCTGCTTTTCCTTCTGCTTCTCCTTCTGCTTCTGAATCTTCTGCTTCTTCTGCTACTGCCTCTGCTTCTTCTGTTTCTTCTGCTTCTCCTTCTGCTTTTCCTTCTCTTTCTGCTTCTGCTTCTCCAATCTGCTTCTCCAGATTCTGCTTCTTCTGCTT
>NW_012321240.1:0-1649 GCF_000151885.1 Dipodomys ordii
CTCTCTCCCGCTGTGTGCAGCTCTGTGTCCCCCGCTGTGTCCCCCGTTGTGTCCCCCTGTATACCGGTTTGTCCCGCTTTGTCCCCCGCTGTGTCTCACTGTTTCCCACTGTGCCCCTGCTGTGTCCCTGCTGTGTCCCGCTGTGTACCCCGCTGTGTCCCACTGTGTCCCGCTGTGTGCCCCCTTTGTTCCCCTCTGTGTCCTGCTGTGTCCCCTGCTGTGTCCCCGCTGTGTCCCACTGTGTCCCGCTGTGTCCCGCTGTGTACACCTCAGTGTCCTGCTGTGTCCCCCGATGTGTCCCGCTGTGTCCCACTGTGTCCCCCGCTGTGTCCCGCTGTGTCCCGCTGTGTCCCCGCTGTCCGCCGGTGTGTCACCACTGTCCCCCGCTGTATCCCACGCTGTGTCCCGCTGAGTCCTCGCTGTGTCTCAATGTGTCCCTGCTGTGTCTACGATGTGTCCCGCTGTGTCCCTGGTGTGTCCTCGCTGTGTAACCGCTGAGTCCCTCTGTGTCCCCGCTGTGTTCCGCTGTGTCGCTGCTGTGTCCCCGCTGTGTCCCCGCTGTGTCCTCCTCTGTCCCGCTGTGTCCTCGCTGTGTCCTTCTGTATCCCGCTGTGTCCCCCGCTGTGTCCCCCACTATTTCCCCGCTGTGACCCGCTGTGTCCATGCTGTGTCCCCTGCTGTGTCCCGCTGTGTCCCGCTGTGTGCCAGCTCTCTCCCAGTGTGTCCCACACTGTGTCCCGATGTGTCTTGCTGTGTCCCCTCTGTGGTCCGCTGTGTCCCTGCTGTGTCCGTGCTGTGTTCTACTCTCTCCCTCTGTGTGCAGCTCTGTGTCCTCCGCTGTGTCCCCCGCTGTGTCCCGCTGTGTCTCCCGCTGTGTCCCGCTGTTTCCCACTGTGCCCCTGCTGTGTCCCCACTGTGTCCCGCTGTGTACCACACTGTGTCCCACTGTGTCCCCCGCTGTGTCTCTGCTGTGTCCCTTTGTGTCCCGCTGTGTCCCGCTTTGTACCCTGCAGTGTCCTGCTGTGTCCCCCGATGTGTCCCGCCGTGTACCCCGCTGTGTCCCACTGTGTCCTGCTGTGTGCCCACTTTGTTCCCCTCTGTCTCCTGCTTAGTCCCCTGCTGTGTCCCCGCTGTGTCCCGCTGTGTAGCGCTGTGTCCCCCTTTGTGTCCCGCTGTGTCCCCCGCTGTTTCCCTGCTGTGTCCTTTTGTGTCCCGCTGTGTCCCGCTGTGTACCCCGCAGTGTCCTGCTTTGTCGTCAGATGTGTCCCGCTGTGTCCCGCTGTGTCCCCAATGTGTCCCGCTGTGTCCCCGCTGTGTCCCCTGCTGTGTCCCGCTGTGTCCCTGCTGTGTCCCGCTGTGTCCTGCTGTGTCCCCGATGTATCCCGCTGTGTCTATTTGTGTCCCCGCTGTCTGCATGTGTGTCCCCGCTATCCCCGGCTGTGTCCCCCGCTGTGTCCCGCTGTGTCCTCGCTGTGTCCCCAGCTGTGTCCCGCTGTGTCCCCGATGTCCCCCGTTGTGTCCCGTTGTGTCCCCGCTGTGTCCCCGGTGTGTCCCGCTGTGTCCCCGGTGTGTCCCCGCTGTGTCCCGCTGTGTCCCCGCTGTCCCCCGCTGTGTCCCGTTGTGTCCCTGCTGTCCCCAGGGGTGTCCCC
>NW_012321241.1:0-1649 GCF_000151885.1 Dipodomys ordii
GAGGAAGCAGAAGCCGAAGCAGAAGCAGAAGCCGATGCAGAAGAAGAAGAAGAAGAAGAAGAAGAAGAAGAAGAAGAAGAAGAAGAAGAAGAAGAAGAAGAAGAAGAAGAAGAAGAAGAAGAAGAAGAAGAAGAAGAAGAAGAACATGCAGGAGAAGAAGAAGAAGAAGAAGAAGAAGAAGAAGAAGAAGAAGAAGAAGAAGAAGAAGAAGAAGAAGAAGAAGAAGAAGAAGAAGAAGAAGAAGAAGAAGAAGAACATGAAGCATAAGTAGAAGCATAGGGATAAGCAGTAGAAGCAGAAGAAGCAGAAGCAGGAGAAGCAGAAGCAGAAGAAAAAGAATAAGCAAAAGAAGCAGAAGCAGAAGCAGTGGGAGAAGCAGAAGAAGGAGAAGGAGAAGGAGCAGCAGAAGGAGAAGCAGAAGCAGAAGGAGAAGCAGAAACAGAAGGAGAACAAGAAGGAGAAGCAGGAGAATCAGAAGAAGCAGAAGTAGAAGCAGAAAGAGGAGAAGAAGGAGAAGCAGAGGTAGAATCAGAAGAAACAGAAGAAGAAGCAGAAGAAACAGAAGCAAAAGAAACAGAAGAAGGAGAAGAGCAGAAGCAGAAGCAGAAGGAGAAGCAGAAAGAGAAGCAGGAGAAGCAGAAGAAGCAGGAGAAGCAGAAGCAGAAGAAACAGGAGAAGCCGAAGAAGCAGAAGCAGAATCTGAAGCAGAAGGAGAAACAGAAGAAACACAATCTGAAGCACCAGCAGAAGAAACATTAATAGTAGAATAAGCAGAAGCAGAAACAGCAAGAGAACCAGAAGAAAAAGAAGTCGGAGAAGGCGCGAGAGAAGGATTAGGAGTAGGAGAAGCAAAAGGATAAGCAGAAGCAGAAAGAGACGCAGAAGATAAAGCAGCAGGAGAAGTAGGAGAAGCAGGAGAAGCAGAAGCAGGAGAAGCAGAAGAAACAGAAGACGCAGAAGCAGAATGAGAATAAGAAGGAGATATTGAAGCAGAACCAGAAGGAGAAGCAGAAGCAGAAGGAGAAGCAGAAGAAGGAGAAGGAGAATCAGAAAGAGAAGCAGAAAGAGAAGCAGAACGCGAAGCAGGAGAAGCAGAAGCAGGAGAAGCAGAAGCAGAAGAAACAGAAGGAGAAGAATCAGAAGCAGAAGGAGAAGCAGAAACAGAAGGAAAAGCAAAAAGAGAAGCAGGATAAGCAGAAGAAGCAGCAGCAGGAGAAGCAGAAGCAGAAGCCGAAGAAGCAGAAGCAGAACTTGAAGCAGAAGGAGAAGCAGGAGAAGCAGAAGAAGCAGAATCTGGAGAAGCAGAAGCAGAAAGAGAAGCAAAAGCAGAAGGAAAAGCAGAAGAAACAGAAGAAGCAGAGGCAGTAGCAGAAGAAGCAGAAGATGCAGAAGCAGAAGGAGAAGCAGAAGGAAAAGCAGAAGAACGAGAAGGAGGAGGAGAAACAGAAGGAGAAGCAGAAAGAGAAGCAGTAGAAGGAGCAGGAGAAGGAAAAGCAGCAGGAGAAGCAGAAAGAGCAGCAGAAGGAGAAGCAGGAGATGCAGAAACAGGGGAAGCAGAAGCAGAAGCAGAAGAAACAGGAGAAGGACAAGAAGCAGAAGCAGAAGGAGAAGCAGAAACAGAAGGAGAAGCAGAAAGAGAAGGAGGGGAT
>NW_012321242.1:0-1649 GCF_000151885.1 Dipodomys ordii
CCGCTGTGTCCCCCGCTGTGTCCTGCTGTGTCTCCTGCTGTGTCCCCGCTATGTTCTGCTGTGTCCCGCTCTGTCCCGCGATATTCCCCGCTGTGTCGGGCTGTGTCCTCGCATTGTCCCCGCTCTGTCCCACTGTGTACCCCGCTGTGACCAGCTATGTCCACGCTGTGTCCCGCTGTGTCCCCCGCTGTGTCCCCCGCTGTGTCCTGCTGTGTCCCGATGTGTCCCCCGCTGTGTCCCCCGCTGTGTCCCCATTGTGTCAGGCTGTGTCCCACTGTGTACTCACTGTGTCCCGTGCTGTGTCCCGCTGTGTCCCCCGCTGTGTCCCGCTGTGTCCTGCTGTGTCCCGCTGTGTCCCGCTGTGTCCTCGCTGTGTCCCCGCTGTGTCCCGCTGTGTACCCCGCTGTGTCCAGCTTTGTCCCCAATGTGTACGCTGCTGTGTCCTGCTGTGTCCCCCGCTGTGTCCCGACTGTGTCAGGCTGTGTCCTGCTGTGTCCTCACTGTGTCCCCCGCTGTGTCCCGCTGTGTCCCTCGCTTTGTCCCCTGCAATGTCCCACTGTGTCCCCCACTGTGTCCGCCTGTGTCCCGCTGTGTCCCCTGCTGTGTCCCCGCTGTGGCATGCTGTGTCCTCTGCTGTATCCCCGCTGTGTCCCGCTGTGTCCCGCTGTGTCCCCCGCTGTGTCCCCCACTGTATCCCACTGAATTCCCCCGCTGTGTCCCTCTGTGTCCCACTGTGTCCCGCTGTGTCGCCCTCTTTGTCCCCGCTTTGTTCCCGCAGTGTCCCCGCTGTGTCATGTTGTGTCCCGCTGTGTCCCGTGCTGTCCCTCTTTGTCCCCCGCTGTGTTCCCCGGTGAGTCCCCGCTGTGTCCCAGCTGTGTCCCGCTGTGTCCTCCCTGTGTCCCCCGCTGTGTCCCGCTGTGTTCCCCGCTGTATCCCTGATGTGTCCCCGCTGTGTCCCCATATCTGTCCCTGATGTGAACCCGCTGTGTCCCGCTGTGTACTGCTGTGTCACCTGCTGAGTCCCGCTGTGACCCCGCTGTGTCCCGCTGTGTCCTCGCTGTGTCCCCCGCTGTCTCCCGTTCAGTCCCCCGCTGTGGCTTACTCTTTGCCCCGCTGTGTCCCACTGTGTCCCGCTGTGTCCCGCTGTGCCCCCACTGGGTCCCGTTGTGTCCACAGCTGTGTACCACGCTGTGTATAGCTGTGTCCCTGCTGTATCTACACTGTGTCCCACTGTGGCCCGCTGTGTCCTCGCTGTGTTCCCCGCTGTGTTCCGCTGTGTCCCCCGCTGTGTCCCCCCCTGTTTACTCGCTGTATCCCCCACTGTGTCCCGCTGTGTCCTCGCTGTGTCTCCTGCTGTGTCCGGCTGTGTACCCCCTGTATCCCCCGCTGTGTCCCGCTGTGTCCCGCTGTGTCCCCCCCTGTGTCCCCCTCTGTGTCCCGCTGTGTCCCGCGCTGTGTCCCACTGTGTCCACTGTTGTGTCCCCGCTGTGTCCCGCTGTGTCCCCCGATGTATCCCGATGTGTCCTCGCTGTGTCCCCCGCTGTATCGACGCTGTGTCCCGCTGTGCCCCGCTTTGTCCGCGCAGTGTTCCCCGCTGTGTCCCGCTGTGTCCTCCACTGTGTCCCGCTGTGTCCCACTGTGCCCCCACT
>NW_012321243.1:0-1649 GCF_000151885.1 Dipodomys ordii
GAAGGAGAAGTAGAAGTAGAAGAAGCAGCAGAAGGAGAAGCAGCAGAAGAAGCAGAAAATCAAGCAGGAGAAGCAGAAACACAAAGAGAAGTAGAAGCAGAAGAAGCAGAAGCAGAAGAAGAAGCATTAGAAGCATAAGAAGCAGAAGCAGGAGAAGCAGAAGCAGAAGATAAAGAAGAAGCATAAGAAGCAGAAGCAGAGGGAGAAACGGAAGAAGGAGAAAGAGCAGCAGAAGGAGAAGGAGAAGGAGAAGGAGAAGGAGAAACAGAAGGAGAAGCCGAAAGAGAAGCAGAAGAAGGACCAGGAGACGGAAAAGAAGCAGGAAAAGCAGAAAGAGCAGCAGAAGGAGAAGCAGGAGATGCAGAAACAGGAGAAGCAGAAGTAGAAGAATCAGTAAAAGGACAAGAAGCAGAAGCAGAAGGAGAAGCAGAAACAGAAGGAGAAGCAGAAAGAGAAGGAGTGGAAGCAGAAGAAGCAGAAGCAGAATAAGCAGAAGCATAAGAATTCGAAGAAGAAGAAGCAGAACCTCAAGCAGAAGGAGAAGCAGGAGAAGCAGAAGAAGCAGAATCTGGAGAAGCAGAACGAGAAGCTGAAGGAGAAGCAGAAGCAGAAAGAGAATCAAAAGCAGAAGGAGAAGCAGAAGAAACAGAAGAAGTAGAAGCAGTAGCAGTTGTAGCAGAAACAGAAGGAGAAGCCAAAGGAAAAGCAGAAGAACAAGAAGGAGAAGGAGAAACAGAAGGAGAAGCAGAATGAGAAGCAGGTAAAGCAGAAGAAGAAGAAGCAGAAGGAGAATCAGATGGAGAAGCAGAAGAGGAGAAGGAGAAGCAGAAGCAGAAGAAGATACAGAAGGAGAAGCAGATGAAGCTGAAGAAGCAGAAAAAGCAGAAGAAGCAGAAGCAAAAGGAGAAACAAAAGAAGGAGAAGGAGAAGCAGAGGCAGAAGAAGAAGCATAAGGAGAAGCACAAGCAGAAGGAGATGCAGAAGGAGAAGCAGAAGAAGCAGAAGATGAAGGAGAAGCAGAAGTAGGAGAAGGAGAAGGAGGAGAAGCAGAAGCAGAAGGAGAAGCAGAAGCGGAATGAGAAGCAGAAAGAGAAGCAGGAGAAGCACAAGAAGCAGAAGCAGGAGAAGCCGAAAGAGAAGAAGCAGAAGAAGCAGAATCAGAAGCAGAAGTAGAAGCAGAAGCAGAAGTAGAAGCAGCAGAAGAAGTTTAAGCAGAAATTCAGGCAGGAGAAACAGAAGAAGCAGAAGGAAAAGCAAAAAGAGAAGCAGTAGGAGAAGTAGAAGAAGCAGCAGAAGGAGAAGCAGCAGAAGAAGCAGAAAAACAAGCAGGAGAAGCAGAAGCAGAAAGAGAAGTAGAAGCAGAAGAAGCAGAAACAGAAGAAGAAGCAGTAGAAGCACAAGAAGCAGAAGCAGGAGAAGCAGAAGCAGAAGATAAAGAAGAAGCATAAGAAGCAGAAGCAGAGGGAGAAACAAAAGAAGGAGAAAGAGCAGAAGAAGGTGAAGCAGAAGGAGATGCAGAAGCAGAAAGAGAAGCAGAAACAGAAGGAGAAGAAGAAGGAGAAGTTGGAGAATCAGAAGAAGCAGAAGCAGAAAGAGAAGGAGAAGAAGGAGAAGGAGAAGCAGAAGGAGAAGGACAAGCAGGAGAAGCA
>NW_012321244.1:0-1649 GCF_000151885.1 Dipodomys ordii
CTGCTTCTGCTTCTCTTTCTGCTTCTGCTTCTCATTCTGCTTCTCCAGATTCTGCTTCTTCTGCTTCTCCTGCTTCTCCTTCTGCTTCAGGTTCTGCTTCTGCTTCTTCAAATTCTTATGCTTCTACTTTTCCTGCTTCTGCTTCTTCTGCTTCCCCTCCTTCTCTTTCTGCTTCTCCTTCTGTTTCTGCTTCTCCTTCTGTTTCTGCTTCATCACCTTCTTCTGTTTCTTCTGCTTCTGCTTCTCCTGCTTCTGCTTCTCCTGCTTCTCGTTCTGCTTTTCTTTCTGCTTCCTCTTCTCCTTCTCCTTCTTCTGCTTCTCCTTCTGCTTCTACTTCTCCTTCTGCTTCTGATTCTGCTTCTGCTACTTCAGCTTCTCCTGTTTCTTCTGCTTCTGCTTCTCCTGCTTCTCCTGCTTCTCCTGCTTCTCTTTCTGCTTCTCCTTCTGCTTCTGCTTCTCCTTCTGCTTCTGCTTCTGCTCTTCTCCTTCTTCTGTTTCATTTGCTTCTGTTTCTTCTGCTGCTTCTTCTTCTGTTTCTTCTGATTCTACTTCTGCTTCTCCTTCTTCTCCTCTTTCTGCTTCTGCTTCTGCTTCTTTTGCTTATTCTTTTTCTTCTGCTTCTGCTTCTCCAGCTTCTGCTTCTTCTGCTTCTACTGCTTCTCCTTATGCTTCTCCTTATGCTTCTCCTTATGCTTCTCCTTATGCTTCTCCTTATGCTTCTCCTTATGCTTCTTCTTCTTCTTCTTCTTCTTCTTCTTCTTCTTCTTCTTCTTCTTCTTCTTCTTCTTCTTCTTCTTCTTCTTCGTCTTCTTCTTCTTCGTCTTCTTCTTCTTCTTCTCCTTCTTTTTCTTCTTCTTCTTCTTCTTCTTCTTCTTCTTCTTCTTCTTCTTCTTCTTCTTCTTCTTCTTCTTCTTCTCTTTCGTCTGCTTCTGCTTTTCCTGCTACTTCTGCTTCTACTGCTTCCCTTTCTGCTTCTCATTCTGCTTCTGCTTCTCCTTCTGCTTCTCCTATTGCTTCTGCTGCCCTTCCTTCTCCTTCTCCTACTTCTTCTTCTCCTTCTGCTTTTGCGTCTTCTGCTTCTCCTGCTTCTCCTTCTGCATCTTCTTCTGCTTCTCCTTCTGCTGCTTCTTCTGCTTCTACTTCTCCTTCTTCTGCTTCTCCTTCTGATTCTCCTTCTGCTTCTCCTTCTCCTGCTCCTTCTGCTTCTCGTTCTGCTTCTGATTTTCCTTCTGCTCTTCCTACTCCTAATCCTTCTCTTTCTCCTTCTCCTTCTTCTTCTTCTGCTTCTCGTTCTGCTTCTGCTTCTTCTGCTTGTTCTGTTTCTTCTGCTTCAGGTCCTGCTTCTGCTTCTTCGGCTTCTTCTGTTTCTTCTGCTTCTGCTTCTCCTGCTATTGCTTCTTCTGATTCTCTTTCTGCTTCTCCTTTTGCTTCTGCTTCTCCTTCTGCTCCTTCCCCTTCTTCTGTTTCTTCTTCTTCTTCTGCTTCTCCCGCTTCTGCTTCTTCTGCTTCTCCTTCGTTTCCTCTGTTTCTGCTTCTCCTTCTCCTTCTTCTGCTTCTCTTTCTGCTTCTGCTTCTTCTGATTCTCCAACTAATCCTTCTTCTTCTCCTTCTGTTTCTGCTTCTCTTTCTGTTTCTGCAACTCCTTCTGC
>NW_012321245.1:0-1649 GCF_000151885.1 Dipodomys ordii
TGTGTCCCCCGCCCTATCCCCGCTGTGTCCCCGCTATGTCCCGCTGTGTCCTGCTGTGTCCTCGCTGTGTCCCGCTGTTTCCCGCTGTGTCCCCCGCTGTGTCCCACTGTGTATCCGCTGTGTCCCGCTGTGTCCCGCTGTGTCCTCGCTCTGTTCCCCGCTGTGTCCCTCTGTGTCCCCGTTGTCCCCCGCTGTGTCCCGTTGTGTCCTCTCTGTGTCCCCGCTATGTCCCGCTGTGTACCCCGCTGTGTCCTGCTGTGTCCCCGCTGTGTCCCGCTGGGCCGGCTGTGTCCTTGCTTTGTATCCCGCTGTGTCCAGCTGTGTCCCCGCTGTGTCCCGCTGTGTCCACACTGTGTCCCTCTGTGTACCACGCTTTGTCGCGCTGTGTTCCCGCAGTGTGCCCGCTGTGTCCCGCTGTGTCCCACTGTGTCCCACCTGTATCCCCCGCTGTGTCCCGCTGTGTCCCGCTCTGTCCCCCACTGTGTCCCCTGCTATGTCCCGATGTGTCCCCCGCTGTGTCCCGCTGTGTCCACTGCTGTGTCCCGGTTGTGTCCCGCTGTTTCCCCCCCTGTGTCCCGCTGTGTCCTCGCTGTATCCCCTGCTGTGTCCCGCTGTGTCCTCGCTGTGTCCACCACTGTGTCCCGCTATGTCACCCGCTGTGTCCCGCTGTGTCCCTGCTGTGACCCTCTGTGTCCCGCTGTGTCCCGACTGTGTCCCCGCTGTGTCCTGCTGTGTACCTCGCTTTGTCCAGCTTTGTCCCTGCTGTGTCTCGCTGTGTCCCACGCTCTGTCCCCCACTGTGTTCCACTGTGTCCCCCGCTGTGTCCGCTGTGTACCGCTTTGTCCCCGCAGGGTCACTGCTGTTTCCCGCTGTGTCCCGCTGTGTTCCGTGGTGTCCAGCTTTGTCCCCCGCTGTATCCCCCGCTGAGTCCCCGTTGTGTCCCCGCTGTGTCCTGCTGTGTCCTCGCTGTGTCCCCCGCTGTCTCCCGCTCTGTTCCCCGCTGTGTCTCACGTTTTGCCCCGCTTTTCCCACTGTGTCCTGCTGTGTTCGGCTGTGTCCCCCACTGCGTCCCTTTGTTTCCCCAGCTGTGTACCCTGCTGTGTAACGCTGTGTCCCCACTGTATCGCCGCTGTGTCCCGCTGGGACCCGCTGTGTCCTCGCTTTGTTCCCCGTTGTGTCCCGCTATGTCCCCCGCTGTGTCCCCCGCTGTGTCCTGCTGTGTCCCCTGCTGTGTGCCGTTGTGCCCCGCTATGTCCCCTGCTGTGTCCCCCGCTGTGTCCTGCTGTGTCCCCCGCTGTGTCCCGTTGTGTCCCTGCTGTGTCCCGCTGTGTCCCCGTTGTATCAACGCTGTGTCCCGCTGGGTCCCGCTGTGTCCTCCCTGTGTTCCCCTCTGTGTCCCGCTGTGTTCCCCGCTTTGTCCTGCTGTGTCTACTGCTGTGTCCCTGCTGTGTCCCGCTTTGTCTCGCTGTGTCCCGCTGTGTCCTCTGCTGTGTTCCGCTGTGTCCCGTTGTGTCCCCAGCTGTGTACCCTGCTGTGTCCCGCTGTGTCCCTGCTGTATCGACGCTGTGTCCCGCTGGGTCCTGCTGTGTCCTCACTGTGTTCCCCGCTTTGTCCTGCTGTGTACCCCTCTGTGTCCCCCGCTTTGTCCC
>NW_012321246.1:0-1649 GCF_000151885.1 Dipodomys ordii
TGGGGTTGAATTCAGTTATTGGGAACCTGAGCTTTTTTATTCAGGGCAAGCACTTAACCACTTACCAACTAAGCCCACAATGCCACTTCTGGCCTTTTTTATGTAAGGTGTATTGATGATTTGTATCTCAGGGCTCCATGCATGTTAGACAAGCAAGGTACCCACTAAGCCGCATTCCCAGCCACCAGAACACACATATCTCAACCACCAGAAATCTACAAGTGACACTGTGGCTTAAAGTGATAAAACAGTAACCTCCAGTGACAGCACCCAGGCCCTGAGTCCCCCAACTGACGAAAGAAAAAAGAAAAAAAAATTAAGAGAAAAACTTTATATGGAGAATTATTGTTTATTATTTTATTTTATTTTGTTCAGTCGTGGGCCTGAACTCTGGGCATGGGCACTATCCCTTAGCTTTTCACCTCAAAGTGAGCACTCTACCATTTGAACCATAGCGCCACTTTCAGCTTTTTCTGTTTACGTGAAGTTGAGGAATCGAACCCAGGACCTCATGTATGCAAGGCAAGCACTCTATCACTGAGCCACCTTCCCAACCCCTGTTTATTATTTTAAGTGGCCTTGTATTCATAGCCTTGTGCGTGTGTGTGTGTGTATGTGTGTGCTGGTCCTGGGGCCGCCCTCCCGGCCTGGGGGCTTCCCTGGAGTCCTGCTCGTAATTATCTCTTTAATATCTCTTTATACTCCAGCCCCTCCAGCTGACCGGATGGTGAGGAGATAAGCACTCAGCGGCAACCAGACAGCCAGAGGGGAACGCGAGCCAACCATGCAGGTTTGGTATCCGTCCAACCTCACCCCCCCCCCGCAGGCGATTACTCGACCAGGACCATGACCTCCGACCCCCGCCCCGCACCAAAATCCACAACCCTACCCTCGGAACAAAATAAAACAAATTTGCTTGAATCTCACACTGCCTTTTGTTTGTAATTGACGCAATAGGCGAAGGGGAGGGATCTCATTTCTGGTGCCTGACGGGGGGGGGAGGGGGGAGGGGGCGGGTGAATTGGAGAGGAGAGAAGAGGGGGCAGAGGGCATCTCAGTGTATCTGTGTTTGTGCGTGCGTGCCTCTTTGAGGAAACTCAAAGATCGGACGCGACAGAGCATGTATGTAGTCCAGCCGGACCAATTCACCACGTCTCTGTCTCTTGTCTCTCTGTTTCTGTTTCTCTATTTCTCTCTCTGTGTCTCTCTTTGTCTCTGTCTGTCTGTCTGTCTGTCTGTCTGTCTGTCTGTCTGTCTCTCTCTCTCTCTCTCGTTTGAATTCTCTCTCCCATCCGCCCGCCCGCCCGCACTCCCTCCCTCCTTTTCCTCTCGACTTGCCAGTCAATCCTGGGGCTTAGGCTACTGTACTGGTGCTCCAACACACAACGGTCCCACTCCGAGCCTGCCTGCCTGCCTGCCTGCCTATGCATGGGCCCCATACTCCAACGAGGCACATCATCATCCCCACCCCACCCCTTCTCTGAAAAGAAGGCAGTCTCTCTCGGGGCCAGCCAGCCTGGGCCGGTTTTCTCAGTCAGTCAGTGCGTGGTTTGTTTGTTCTCTTTTTCCCCCCATGCAATTCATGAGAGAAAACTGCAATTCACAAAACCACCGATAGATGGCGCGCGTTCGCCATCGACAAGGTGTGA
>NW_012321247.1:0-1649 GCF_000151885.1 Dipodomys ordii
CAGCCGGACACAGCGGGGTACACAGCGAGGGACACAGCGTGTTTACAAAGCAGGGCACCGCGGGGGACACAGCGGGGACACAGCGTTGGACAAAGAGGGGACACAGCTTGGACATAGCGGGACACTGCGAGGACACAGCGGGGGACACAGCTGGACACAGCGGGACACAGCAGGGACACAGATGTGGACACAGCGGGGACACATTGGGACACAGCGGGACACAGCGGGACACAGCGGGACACAGCGGGGACACAGTGGGAGACACAGCGGAACACAGCAGGACACAGCGGGACACAGCGGGAGACACAGCGGGGACACAGCGGAGAAACAGTGGGACACAGCATGTGACACAGCGGGGACACAGCGGGACACAGCAGAACATAGGAGGACACAGTGGGGACACAGCGGCACACAGCGGGGACACAGAGGGACACAACGGGTGACACAGTGGGGACACAGCGGGACACAGCGGGGACACAGTGGGGGACACATCGGGGGACACAGTGGGACACAGCGGTGACACAGCGGGGACACAGCGAGGGACACAGTGTGGGACAGAGAGGGGCACAGCGGGATACAGTGGGACACAGCATGGGACACAGCAGGGATACAGTGGGGGACACAGCGGGACACAGTGGGGGACACAGCGGGAAACAGAGGGGGACACAGCGAGGACACAGTGGGACACAGCGTGGACACAGCAGGGACACAGCGGGGGACAAAGAGGGGACACAGCTTGGACATAGCGGGGCACATCGAGGACACAGCAGGGGACACAGCTGGACACAGCGAGAAACAGCGGGGACACAGCAGGACACAGCAGGGGACAAGCGAGGACACAATGGGACACAGCGGGGACACAGCGGGGACACAGTGGGGACACAGCGGGACACAGCGGCGGACAAAGCGATACAATGCGGGACATAGCGGGGGACACAGCGGGACACAGCAGGGGACACAGCGAGGGACACAGCGGGATACAGCAGGCACACAGCGGGACACAGCGGGAGACACAGCGGGACACAGTGGGGGAAACAGTGGGGGACAGCGGGGACACAGCGGGACACAGCGGGGGACACAACAGGGACACTGCGGGGACACAGCGAGACACAGCGGGACACAGCGGGAACACAGCAGGGACACAGCGGGACAGAGCGCAGTCACAGCGGGACACAGCGGGGACACAGCGGATACACAGCGAGACACAGCGGGGGACACAGCGGGACACAGCGGGACACAGCGAGGACACAGCGGGAAACAGCGGGACACAGCGGGGACACAGCCCGGACACAGCGGGACACAGCGGGGGATACAGCGGGGACACAGCGGGACACAGCGGCGGACAAAGTGATACCATGCGGGACATAGCGGGGGACACAGCGGGACACAGCAGGGGACAAAGTGGGACACAGCGGTGACACTGCGGTGACAAAGAGGGGGACACAGCGTGGGACAGAGAGGGACAGAGCGGGACACAGCGGGGGACACAGCGGGGGACAAGTGAGGAAACAGCGGGACACAGCGGGAACACTGCGGGGACACAGCGGGGACACAGCGGGGGACACAGCGGGACAAAGCGGGGACACAGAGGGGGACACAGCAGGACTCAGCGGGACACAGAGGGGGACACAGCCGGACACAGCGGGGGA
>NW_012321248.1:0-1649 GCF_000151885.1 Dipodomys ordii
GGGGACACAGGTGGGACACAGCGGGACACAGCGGGGACACAGCGGGTACTCAGCGGGGGACACAGCAGTAAACAGCAGGACACAGCAGGACACAGTGGGATACAGCGGGAGACACAGCGGGACACAGAGGGGGACACAGAGGGGTACACAGTGGGAAACAGCTGGGAACACAGCGAGGACACAGCGAGACCAAGCGAGAAACAGCGTCCATACAGCAGGGACACAGCGGGACACAGAGGGGTACACAGCTGGGCACACAAAGGGACACATCGGGGGACACAGCAAGAACACAGGGGAACACAGCCCGAGACACAGCGTGGACACATCGGGACAAAGCAGGGACAAAGCAGTAGACACAGCGGGACACAGCGGCGACACAGCGGGACACAGTGGGGGACACAGCAGAACACAGTGCGGGACAGAGCGTGGGACAGAGCGAGACACAGCGGGGACCAAGCTGGACACAGCGGGGTAAACAGCGGTACACAGCGGGGACACAGTGGGGACACAGCGGGACTATGCGGGACACAGCGGGGACACAGCAGGGGACCCAGCGTGACCGAGCGGGGACACAGTGGGGACACAGCAGGGGACCCAGTGGGGGTTACAGCAGGACACAGCGGGAAACAGAGGGGACACAGAGGGAACACAGCTAGGACACAGCAGACATAGCAGGGAAACAGCGGGACACAACGGGGACACAGCAGTGGACACAGCGGGACAAAGCGGGGGACACAGCGGGACACAGCGGGAGACACAGCGGGGGGACACAGCGGGACACAGCCAGACACAACGGGGGACAGAGGTGGGACACAGCGGGACACAGCGGGAACACAGCGGGACACAGCGGGGGACACAGCAGTACACAGCGGGACACAGCAGGACACAGCGAGATACAGCGGGGGCACAGTGGGACACAGAGGGGGAGACAGAGGGGTACACAGTGGGACAGAGCTGGGAACACAGCGAGGACACAGTGGGACACAGCGGCAGACACAGCGAGGACACAGCGGGACACAGCGGGGGACACAGCGAGGACACAGTGGGACACAGCGGGGACACAGCAGGGACACAGCGGGACACAGCGGGTCACAGCAGGGACACAGTGGAACACAGCGTCCATACAGCGGGGACACATCGGGGCACACAGCGAGGACACAGCGGAACACAGTGTGGGACACAGCGAGGACACAGTGAGACACAGTAGGGACACAGCAATAGACAGAGCAGAACACAGCGGGGGACACAGTGAGACACAGCGGGTGACACAGTGAGGACACAGCGGGACCCAGCGGGACACAGCGTCGATACAGCGGGGACACAGCGGGACACAGCGGGGTACACATCTGGGGACACAACGGGACAAAGCAGGGGACACAGCGAGGACACAGCGAGGACACAGCGGGACACAGCGGGACACAGCGGGGACACAGCAGGGACACAGCAGGGACACAGCGGGGGACACAGCGGAACACAATGGGACACAGCGGGGGACACATGGAGGACACAGCGGGACACAGAGTCTATACAGCCGGGACACAGCGTTACACAGGGGGGTACACAGCTGGGGACACAAAGGGACACAGTGGGGGACACAGCGGGACACAGCGGGACACAGTGGGACACAGCAGGACAAAGCGTGAGACACA
>NW_012321249.1:0-1648 GCF_000151885.1 Dipodomys ordii
ACTTCTTCCTTGGTGTCACAGAAGAAGGATGGGAGCAGGAACCAGTGTCTTATCTACCAAAGAATCGCATCTCCCCCCCCGCCCGCCCCGCCGCCGTGTCAACCCACAGAGAACATGAAACCACATGAGCTCTTGGACACTCGGTCTGTAAACAAGATGGATGTCGCTGCTGCCATTTAGGCCCGAGTTTGTAGGGAAGCTGTCTACCACCCAGACACATTCCCAGCCCACTTCATTGAGAATGTCTCAAGGAGGATGGCTGAAGGATGGATGGCTAATTTTACTCAATCTCTCTTTCTTCTTCTTCTTTTGCAAGCCCCTAGACTGGCAAAACGAGTGGGGGAGGGCTGGGAAGGTGAAGAGCACAGAGAGAGAGAGAGACAGCACCCAGCCCCCAGAGTTCAAGCCTCACACCCGACACACACACACACACACACAAACTTGAAAATAGCTGGGCGCTGGTGGCTCGCGCCTGTAATCCTAGCTACTCTGGAAGCTGAGAGCTGAGGATCTCGGTCCAAAGCCAGCCTGGGCACGAAAGACCGTGAGAGTCTTATCTCCAATAAGCCACTCAGAAAACCGGAAGTGGTACTGTGGCTCAAGTAGTAGAGCCCTAGTCTTGAGCTGAAGAGTTGGGGGACAGTGTCCAGGGCCAGCCAGGGTTCAAGCCCCGCGTCCCGGGAAAAACCAAAACAAAAAACAAAACAAAAACAAAAAAACAAAAAAAAATCACGAAAATAATAAGGGAATGTGTGTGTGTGTGTGCGCGCGCGCGCGCACGCCTGTGTATCACAGTATATATGTATGTGTATACATGTACGTGTGCACGTATACATACACATGTGTGTGCATGTATATATACACATATGTGTATAAATAAACGAATAGATGTGTGTCTATACATATTTACGTCTATGTGTAAAATGAATATATATAATATATATTACACACACACACACACACACACACACACACACACACACACACACACACACACACGCCACTATGTACATAGTACATAGGCAGATAAAGCCAAAAGTGGAGCTCTGGTTCAAGTGATAGACCGCTAGACTTGAGCCAAAAAAGCTGAGTGGCTGAGTGACAGTGCCTTGACTTCAAGTCCCAGGATTGCCCACCCCCCCCCATAAAAAAGAGAAAAAGGAGAGGGGGGAAACATAAAGAAAGAGAGAGAGAGAGAGAGAGAGAGAGAGAAAGAGAGCAAGCAAGAAAGAAAACAAGCGTTAATGAGCTGTTTTTCTTATCTGTAAAGAAATACCCCAAACATCTAGAGTTGAGATTGGAGCAAAGATAAAACAACTATCTGTGCATAATTCAGTTGCCACATTCCCCCCCGACCCCCCACTTTAACCCTGAAAACACCCATGAAGTCAGGAGCTGTGTGGGTCTCTCTGTCTGTCTGTGTCTACCTTTTTTTTTTGGGGGGGTCTGGTTGTATGGTTGTCTGGTTGCCTGGTTGCCTGCTTGCTTACTCCATAAAACTCCACCCGAGTGACTCCTCCGGAAATGCTTATTCAGTGATCGAAATCAAGGGTCCTAAGGGAAGAGTCCCTACATGGAAGGGTAAAAAGTCACTAGCCGTCACCTGTGTTTGGTGGCAAGAAGAACTCCATACCAATCGTCTACCTGA
>NW_012321250.1:0-1648 GCF_000151885.1 Dipodomys ordii
TCTTCTTTTTCTTCTTCTTCTTCTTCTTCTTCTTCTTCTTCTTCTTCTTCTTCTTCTTCTTCTTCTTCTTCTTCATTTTCTTTTTCTTCTTCTTTTTTTTCTTCTTCGGCTTCTACTTCTTCTTCTTCTTCTTCTTCTTCTTCTTCTTCTTCTTCTTCTTCTTCTTCTTCTACTCCTCCTCCTCCTCCTATTTCTCCTTTGTCTTCATCATCTTCTTCTTCTTCTTCTTCTTCTTCTTCTTCTTCTTCTTCTTCTTCTTCTTCTTCTTCTTCTTATTCTTCATCTTCTTCTTCTCTTCGTCTTCTTCTTCTGCTTCTTCTGCTTCTTATGCTTCTACTGCTTCTTCTTCTGCTTCTGCTTCTTCTGCTTCTAATTCTCTTTCTGCTTCTGCTTCTCCTGCTTGTTTTTCTGCTTCTTCTTCTGCTTCTCCTTCTGCTGCTTCTTCTACTTCTCCTTCTGCTTCTCTTTTTGCTTCTCCTTCTGCTTCTGCTTCTTCTGTTTCTCCTGCCTGAATTTCTGGTTGTACTTCTTCTGCTGCTTCTGCTTCTTCTTCTACTTCTGCTTCTGTTTCTGCTTCTTCTGTTTATACTCTTTCGGCTTCTCCTGCTTCTGCTTATTGTGCTTCTCCTGTTTCTTTTTCTGCTTCTCATTCCTCTTCTGCTTCTCCTTCTGCTTCTTCTTATCCTCTTCTCCTACTTCTGCTTCTCCATTCAGCTTCTGCTTCTTCTTCTTCTCCTGCTTCTCCTTCTGCATCTCCTTCTGCTTGTGCTTGTCCTTATGCTTCTTCTTCTGCTTCTGCTTCTCCTTCTCCTTCTTTCGCTTCTACTTTTGCTTCTGCTTCTTCTGCTTTTCCTGCTTCTCCTTCTGCTTCTGCTTCTTCTGTTTCTCCTGCTTCTCCTTCTGCATCTTCTTCTACTTCTGCTTCTCCTTCTCCTTCCTCTGCTTCTCCTTCTGATTCTCCTTGTGCTTCTTCTTCTTCTGCTTTACCAGCCTCTCTTTCTGCTTCTCCTTCTGCTTCTCCTTCTGTTTCTCCTTCTCCTTCTTGTTCTTCTGCTTTTCCTTCTGCTTCTGCTACAACGGCTACTGTTTCTACTTCTTCTGTTTCTTCTGCTTCTCCTTCTGCTTTTGATTCTCTTTCTGCTTCTGCTTCTCCTTCTGCTTCTCCAGATTCTGCTTCTTCTCGTTCTCCTGCTTCTCCTTCTGCTTCAGGTTCTGCTTCTGCTTCTTCGGATTCTTATGCTTCTGCTTCTACTGCTTCTGCTTCTTCTGCTTCCCCTCCTTCTCTTTCTGCTTCTCCTTCTGTTTCTGCTTCTCCTTCTGCTTCTGCTTCTTGTCCTTCTCCTGTTTCTTCTGCTTCTGCTTCTCCTGTTGCTGCATCTCCTGCTTCTCCTTCTGCTGCTCTTTCTGCTTCTCCTGCTGCTTTTCCTTCTCCTGCTCCTTCTTCTGCTTCTCTTTCTGCTTCTCCTTCTGTTTCTCCTTCTCCTTCTCGTTCTTCTGCTTTTCCTTCTGCTTCTCCTCCTGCTTCTGCATCTTCTGCTTCTTCTGCTACTGTCTCTGCTTCTTCTGTTTCTTCTGCTTCTCCTTATGCTTCTCCTTCTGCTTATGCTTCTCTTTCTGCTACTGCTTCTCCTTCTGCTTCTCCTGCTTC
>NW_012321251.1:0-1648 GCF_000151885.1 Dipodomys ordii
GGGACAGAGCGGGACAGAGCGGGGACAGAGCGGGACACAGAGGGGGACAAAGCGGGAGACATAGCGGGATATAGCGGGGGACACAGCGGGACAATGCGTGATCAGTGGGGACAGAGCGGGACACAGCGGGGACACAGCGGAGGACACAGCGGGGGACAAAGCAAGACCCCACGGGACACAGCGGGACACAGAGCGGAAACATCGGGGACACAGCGGGGACACAGCGGGGACTCAGCAACGACACAGCGGGGGACACAGCGGGACACAGCGTGGGACAGAACGGGGGACAAAGAGACGGACACAGCGGGACACAGCGGGACACATCGGGGACACAGCAGGGACCCAGCGAGACACAGCTGGACACAGCAGGGACAAAGTGAGAACAGAGCGGGACACAGCGTCGACAAAGCGGGGACACAGAAGGATACAGGGTAGGAGAGCGGGGACACAGAGGGACACAGCGGGACACAGCGGGACACAGCAAGGACAAGGCAGTGGACACAACGGAACACAGCCGGAGACACAGCGGGACACAGCAGGACACAGTGCGAAAAAGCGGAGACACAGCGGGGGACACAGCGAGGACACAGCGGGACACACAATGTACACATCGGGGGACAGCGGGGACACAGCGCGACACCACGAGACACAGCGTGGGACACAGCGGGGACACACCGGGACACAACGGGGGACACAGCGAGGACATAGCGGGATACAGCGGGAGACACAGCGGGACACTGCGGGACACATCGGGGACACAGCGGGATACATCGGGGGACAGAGCGGGACACAGCGGCGACAGAGCGGAACACAGCGGGGGACACAGCGGGAGACACAGCGGGATATAGCGGGGACAAAGCGGGACACAGCGTGACACAGTGGGGACACAGCAGGGATACAGCAGGGACACAGAGGGGGACACAGCGGGGTACACAGCGGGACACAACGGGGAACACAGCGAGGACACAGCGGGACCCAGCAGGACACAGCGTCGATACAGCGGAGACACAGCGGGACACAGCAGGGTACACAGCTGGGGACACAACGGGACACAGCAGTGGACACAGCGAGGACACAGCGGGACACAGCGGGTACACTGCGGGAACATAGCGGGACACAGCGGGGTATAGAGTGGTACACAGCGGGGTCACAGAGTGGTACACAGCGGGACACAGCGGGAAACACAACGAGGTCACAGTGGGGGACAAAGCGGGACAACACGGGACACAGTGTGACACAGCAGGACACAGCGGGACACAGCGGGGGACACAGGGGGGACAGCAGAGGACAGAGAGGTGACACAGCGGGACACAGCGGGGACACCGCTGGACACAGCAGTGTACACAGAGGGACACAGCGGGCACACAGTGGGGACACAGCGGGACAAAGCAGGACACAGCGGGGACAGAGCAGGACAGAGCCTGACACAGCGAGGACACATTGGGCCACAGAGGGACACAGAGGAACTCAGCGGGAGACACAGCAGTACACAGCAGGACACAGTGTGACACAGCGGGGAGACAGCAGGCACACAGTGGGGGACACAGCGGGACATAGCAGGTTACAGCGGCGGACACAGCGGGACACAGCAGGGGACACTGCAGGGGCACAGCGGGGCAAAACGGGCGACACATCGGGACACAGCAGG
>NW_012321252.1:0-1648 GCF_000151885.1 Dipodomys ordii
GTCCCACTGTGTCCCCCTCTGTGTCTGCTATGTCCCACTGTGTCCCCCCTATGTCCCCCACTCTATCCTGCTGAGTCGTCACTGTGTCCCCAGCTGTGTCCAGCTGTGTCCACACTGTATTCCCCACTGTGTCCCGCTGTGTCATGCTGTGTCCCGCTCTTTCTCCACTGTGTCCCGGTGTGTCCCGCTGTGTCCCTGCTGTGTGCCCGGTGTGTCCCGCTGTGTACCCCGCTTTGTCCAGCTGTGTCACTGCTGTGTCCCGCTGTGTCCCACTGTGTCCTGTGGTGTCCCGATTTGTCCCCCGCTATGTCCCCTGCTGAGTCCCCTCTGTGTCCCCGCTGTGTCCCCCTGTGTCCCCCGCTGTGTCCTGCTGTGTCCCCCACTGTGTCCTGCTGTGTCCCGCTGTGTCCTGCTGGGTCCCGCTGTGTCCCCGCTGTGTCCCCGCTGTGTCCCGCTGTGTCCCCGCAGGTTCACCGCTGTTTCACGCTGTGTTCCATGGTGTCCCGCTTTGTCCCCCGCTGTGGCCCCCCCTCAGCCACCTGTGTCCACGCTGTGTCCCGCTGTGTCCTCGCTGTGTCCGCCTCTGTCTCCTGCTCTGTCCACCGCTGTGTCTCACGCTTTGTCCCCGCTGGGTCCCGCTGTGTTCCTCTCTGCCACCCACTGTGTCCCCCGCTGAGTCCTCTATGTGTCGCCACTGTGTCCCGCTGTGTCCTCGCTGTGTCCCCTGCTGTCTCCCGCTTTGTCCCACGCTTTGTCCCCGCTGGGTCCCGTTGTGTCCCGCTCTGTCCCCCACTGTGTCCCCCGCTGAGTCCTCTATGTGTCGCCGCTGTGTCCCGCTGTGTCCTCGCTGTGTCCCCAGCTGTTTCCCACTTTGTCCCACGCTGTGTCCCGCTGTGTCCCGCTGTGTCCTCGCTGTGTCCCCCGCTGTGTCCTGCTGTGGTCCAGCTGTGTCCCAAGCTGTGTCCCGCTGTGTCCGGCTGTGTGCCCCGCTGTGTCCCACTATCTTCCCGCAGTGTCCCCGCTGTGTCCCCGCTGTGTCCTCGCTGTGTTCCCCGCTGTGTCCCGCTGTGTCCCCCGCTGTGTCCCGCTGTGTCTACTGCTGTGTCCCCACTGTGTCCCCCTGTGTCTCGCTGTGTCCCGCTGTGTCCTCGCTGTTTCCCACGCTGTGTTCTGCTGTGTGCTCGCTGTGTCCCCCGCTGTGTCCCGTTGTGTCCCCAGCTGTGTACCCCGCTGTGTCCCGCTGTGTCCCCGCTGTATCGACGTTGTATCCCGCTTGTTCCCGCTGTGTCCTCGCTGTGTTCCCCGCTGTGTCCTGCTGTTTACCCCTCTGTGTCCCCGCTGTGTCCCGCTGTGTCCCGCTGTGTACTGTTGTGTCCCCCACTGAGTCCCACTGTATCCCTGCTGTGGCCCAATGTGTCCTCGCTGTGTCCCGTGCTGGGTCCCGCTGTGTCCCCGCTGTGTCCCAATGTGTCCTCGCTGTTTCCCACGCTGTGTTCTGCTGTGTCCTCGCTGTGTCCCCCGCTGTGTCCCGCTGTGTCCCCGCTGTATCGACGCTGTGTCCCGCTTGGTCCCGCTGTGTCCCCCCTGTGTCCCCGGCTGTGTCCCACTGTGTCCCGCTGTCTCCACCGCTGTGTCCCTATGTTCCCAC
>NW_012321253.1:0-1648 GCF_000151885.1 Dipodomys ordii
ACTTTCTGCTTCTCATTCTGCTTCTGCTTCTCCTTCTGCTTCTCCTATTGCTTCTGCGGCTCTTCCTTCTCCTTCTCCTATTTCTACTTCTCCTTCTGCTTCTGCTTCTTCTGCTTCTCCTGCTTCTCCTTCTGCATCTTCTTCTGCTTGTGCTTTTCCTTCTGCCTCTTCTTCTGCTTCTGCTTCTCCTTCTGCTTCTTCTGCTTCTCCTTCTGATTCTCCTTCTGCTTCTGCTTCTGTTTTTCCTTCTCCTTCTCGTTCTTCTGCTTTTCCTTCTGCTTCTCCTTCTGCTTCTCCTGCAACTGCTACTGCTTCTGCTTCTTCTGTTTCTTCTGCTTCTCCTTCTGCTTTTGATTCTCTTTCCGCTTCTGCTTCTCCTTCACCTTCTCATTCTGCTTCTCCAGATTCTGCTTCTTCTGCTTCTCCTGCTTCTCCTTCTTCTTCAGGTTCTGCTTCTGCTTCTTCGGATTCTTCTGCTTCTGCTTCTCCTGCTTCTGCTTCTTCTTCTTCCCCTCCTTCTCTTTCTGCTTCTCCTTCTGTTTTTGCTTCTCCTTCTGCTTCTGCTTCTTGTCCTTCTCGTGTTTCTTCTACTTCTACTTCTCCTGTTTCTGCATCTCCTGCTTCTCCATCTGCTGCTCTTTCTGCTTCTCCTGCTGCTTTTCCTTCTCCTGCTCCTTCTTCTGCTTCTCCTTCTGCTTCTCCTTCTGTTTCTCCTTCTCCTTCTCCTTCTAGTTCTTCTGCTTTTCCTTTCGCTTCTCCTTCTGCTTCTGAATCTTCTGCTTCTTCTGCTACTGCCTCGGCTTCTTCTGCTTCTCCTTCTGCTTCTCCTTCTGCTTTTGCTTCTCTTTCTGCTTCTGCTTCTCCTTCTCCTTTTCCAGATTCTGATTCTTCTGCTACTCCTGCTTCTCCTTCTGCTTCAGGTCCTGCTTCTGCTTCTTTGGCTTCTTCTGCTTCTGCTTCTCCTGCTGCTGCTTCTTCTGCTTCTCCTGCTTCTCTTTCTGCTTTTCCTTCTGTTTCTGCTTCTTTTTCTGCTTCTGCTTCTTCTCCTTCTTCTGTTTCTTCTGCTTTTGCTTCTCCTGCTTCCGCTTCTCCTGCTTCTCGTACTGCTTATCTTTCTGCTTCTCCTGATCCTGCTTCTCCTTCTGCTTCTGCTTCTCCTCCTGCTTCTGCTTCTGCTTCAATTTCTCCTTCTGCTTCTCATTCTGCTTCTGCTTCTTCTGTTTCTCCTGCCTGAATTTCTGGTTCTACTTCTTCTGCTGCTTCTCCTTCTGCTTCTGCATCTACTTCTGCTTCTGTTTCTGCTTCTTCTGCTTCTTCTCTTTCGGCTTCTCCTGCTTCTGCATCTTGTGCTTCTCCTGCTTCTCTTTCTGCTTCTCATTCCGCTTCTGCTTCTGCTTCTCCTCCTTCTCCTTCTCCTACTTCTGCTTCTCCTTCATCTTCTGCTTCTTCTGCTTCTCCTGCTTCTCGTTCTGCATCTCCTTCTGCTTGTGCTTGTCCTTATGCTCTTTCTTCTGCTTCTTCTTCTCCTTCTGCTTCTGCCTCTGTTTCTCCTTCTCCTTCTCGTTCTCCTGCTTTACCTTCTGCTTCTTCTGCTTTTGCTGTAACTGCTACTGCTTCTGCTTCTTCTCTTTCTTCTGCTTCTCCTTCT
>NW_012321254.1:0-1648 GCF_000151885.1 Dipodomys ordii
TTATTTTAGAATTTTGGTTAGGATTTTAGGAGTTGCCTTTTTAGTATTTAAGTTCCTTTAGTAATGTTGTTCGGTATAACATTAGTATTTTCTTTTCAAGTTTGCGGCAGAGTATATTTAGAAGTGCTTTGCTTCTTTTTTTTTATTTTAGCAGGAGTAGGTTAAACAGGAACTTCTTCAGGAGAGGTAAAAGTATTAGACACTGATGTTGAATAATTAGAAGATGAAGAAGAATCAGTAGAAGAATAAGAAGAAGAAGAATTAGTAGAAGAAGAAGAAGAAGAAGAAGAAGAAGAAGAAGAAGAAGAAGAAGAAGAAGAAGAAGAAGAAGAAGAAGAAGAAGAAGAAGAAGAAGAAGAAGAAGAAGGAGAAGAAGAAGAAGGAGAAGCATAAGGAGAAACAGTAGAAGCAGAAGAAGCAGAAGCAGGAGAAGCAGAAGAAAAAGAATAAGCATAAGAAGCAGAAGCAGAAGGAGAAGCAGAAGCAGAAGGAGAAGCAGAAATAGGAGAAGGGGAAGGAAGAGCAGCAGAAGCAATAGGAGAAGCAGAAGGAGAAGCAGAAGCAGAATGAGAAGCAGAAAGAGAAGCAGTAGAAGCAGAAGAAGCAGGAGAAGCAGAAGCAGAAGAAACAGAAGAAGGAGAAGAGCAGAAGCAGAAGCAGAAGTAGAAGCAGAAGCAGAAGGAGAAGGAGAAAGAGTAGCAGGAGAAGCAGAAGAAGCTGAAGCAGGAGAAGCAGAAGGAGAATAAGCAGAAAAAGCAGAAACAGAACCTGAACCAGAAGGAGAAGCAGAAGCAGAAGAAGCAGGAGAAGCAGAAGCAGAAGAAGGAGAAGAGCAGAAGCAGAAGCAGAAGGAGAAGCAGAAGGAGAAGCAGAATAAGCAGAAGCTGAAGTAGAAGAAATAGAAAAATCAGAAGAAGCAGAAGAGGAAGCAGAAGGAGAAACAGAAGCAGAAGAAGGAGAAGGAGAAAGAGAAGGATAAGCAGAAAGAGAAGCACAACGAGAAGCAGGAGAAGCAGAAGCAGGAGAAGCAGAAACAGAAGAAACAGAAGAAGGAGAAGAAACAGAAGGAGAAGCAGAAACAGAAGGAAAAGCAGAAAGAGAAGCAGGAGAAGCAGAAGAAGCAGCAGCAGGAGAAGCAGAAGCAGAAGAAGCAGAAGCAGAACCTGAAGCAGAAGGAGAAGCAGGAGAAGCAGAATCTGGAGAAGCAGAAGGAGAAGCAGAAGCAGAAAGAGAAGCAAAAGCAGAAGAAGAAGCAGAACTAGAAGCAGAAGAAACAGAAGAAGCAGAGGCAGTAGCAGAAGAAGCAGAAGATGCAGAAGTAGAACGAGAAGAAGAAGGAAAAGCAGAAGAACGAGAAGGTGAAGGAGAAGGAGAAACAGAAGGAGAAGCAGAAAGAGAAGCAGAAGAAGGAGCAGGAGAAGGAAAAGCAGCAGGAGAAGCAGAAAGAGCAGCAGAAGGAGGAGCAGGAGATGCAGAAACAGGAGAAGCCTAAGCAGAACAAACAGGAGAAGGACAAGAAGCAGAAGCAGAAGGAGAAGCCGAAAGAGAAGAAGGAGAAGAAGCAGAATCAGAAGCAGAATTACAAGCAGAAGCAGAAGGAGAAACAGCAGAAGAAGTAGAACCAGAAATTCAGGCAGGACAAACAGTG
>NW_012321255.1:0-1648 GCF_000151885.1 Dipodomys ordii
GAAAAGCCTAACGAGCTGATGATAGCTGTTGTCAGAAAGAATCTAGTTCACTTAAACTTACTGCATTTCCAAAATAAAATTACTGTAAGTTTTAAAGCTAACTAAAGAGGTACAGCTCTTTAGATAGAGGATACAACTAAAGTAAAGAGTAATTGATACAATATTCATAGTAGGCCTAAAAGCAGCCATCAATTAAGAAAGCGTTAAAGCTCAACACTATTATATAATTTATTCCAATAATATATTACATCTCTTACAAAATAACTGGACCAATCTAATTAATATTAGATGAAATACTGTTAGTATAAGTAATAAGAAAAATTTTCTCCTAGCACAAGTGTATAACAGAACGAATAAATCGCTGATAGTTAACAATCATACATTTCCACCTAAACTACTAGAACCAATGTTACTAATTTATTGTTAGCCCAACACAGGAGTGCAAACTAGGAAAGATTAATAAATGTAAAAGGAACTCGGCAAACTTAAACCCCGCCTGTTTACCAAAAACATCACCTCTAGCATTACCAGTATTAGAGGCACCGCCTGCCCAGTGACGCAAGTTAAACGGCCGCGGTATCCTGACCGTGCAAAGGTAGCATAATAATTTGTTCCTTAATTAGGGACTTGTATGAATGGCATCACGAGGGTTTAACTGTCTCTTACATTCGATCAATGAAATTGACCTTTCCGTGAAGAGGCGGAAATAACACAATAAGACGAGAAGACCCTATGGAGCTTAAATTAATATTCCAACTTAAACAACTTCAAATCTAATCGATGTAAAATCTGCAACCACTGGAATAAACATTTTGGTTGGGGTGACCTCGGAGCATAAAAAAACCTCCGAAGGACTAACATTAAGACCAACTAGTCCAAATTATAAATGTCCAAATATGACCCAGAAATAATTCTGATCAATGAACCAAGTTACCCTAGGGATAACAGCGCAATCTTGTTAAAGAGTTCATATCGACAATAAGGTTTACGACCTCGATGTTGGATCAGGACATCCCAATGGTGCAGCAGCTATTAAAGGTTCGTTTGTTCAACGATTAAAGTCCTACGTGATCTGAGTTCAGACCGGAGCAATCCAGGTCGGTTTCTATCTATTTACCTATTTCTCCTAGTACGAAAGGACCAGAGAAATGAGGCCAACTTTACAAAAGCGCCTTAATACTTAATAAATGATATTATATCAACTTACAAAGTAACTTAACTCACTCAATTACATCCCGACATTAGGGATTGTTAAGATGGCAGAGCCAGGTAATTGCATAAGATTTAAAACTTTATAACCAGAGGTTCAACTCCTCTTCTTAACACAATGTTTATTATAAATTTCCTAACACTTATAATTCCAATTCTCCTAGCCATAGCTTTCCTAACATTAGTAGAACGAAAAATCCTAGGCTATATACAATTACGTAAGGGACCCAACGTAGTAGGCCCATACGGAATCCTCCAGCCATTTGCCGATGCATTAAAACTTTTTATTAAAGAACCAATACGACCTGCAACCTCTTCCATCTTTCTATTCGCAATCGCCCCTACCCTCGCTTTAGCTCTGGCCCTTTCTTTATGAATCCCACTTACACTACCTCAACCACTAATCAATATAAACATGGGATTCTTATTCATCCTAGCA
>NW_012321256.1:0-1648 GCF_000151885.1 Dipodomys ordii
TGTGTCCAGCTGTGAACCGCTGTGTCCCCATTGTTCCCCGGTTTGTCCCCACTGTCCCCCGCTGTGTCCTTCGCTGTGTACTGCTGTGTCCCGCTCTGTCCTCGCTTTGTCCCCGCGATGTCCCGCTGTGTCCTGCTGTGTCCCCTGCTGTGTCCACACTGTGTCCCGCTGTGTCCCCGTTGTGTAACGGTGTGTCCCCGCTGTGTCCCGCTGTGTCCCCTGCTGTGTCCCTGCTGTGTCCCTTTGTGTCCCGCTGTGTCCCGCTGTGTATCCCGCAGTGTCATGCTGTGTCGCCCGATGTGTCCCGCTGTGTCCCGCTGTGTCCCCATGTGTCACGCTTTGTCCTCGATGTGTGTCTTTCTGTGTCCCGCTGTGTCTTTGCTGTATCCCCCATTGTGTCCCGCTCTTTCCCGCTGTGTCCCGCTGTGTCCTTTCTGTGTCCCCATTTGTGTCCCGCTGTGTCCCCCGCTGTGTCCTGCTGTGTCCCCCGCTGTGTGCCCCACTGTGTCCCGCTGTGTCCCGCTGCGTCCCTCTGTGTCCCCACTGTCCCCCAGTGTGTCACCGCTGTCCCCCGCTGTATCCCCCGCTTGTCCCGCTGTGTCCTCGCTGTGTCCCGCTGTGTCCCCGCTGTGTCTCCGCTGTGTCCCGCTGTGTCCCTGGTGTGTCTTCACTGTGTAACCGCTGAGTCCCTCTGTGTGCCCACTGTGTCCCACTGTGTCCCCCGCTGTGTCCCCGCTGTGTCCCGGCTTTGTCCTCCTGTGTCCCGCTGTGTCCTCGCTGTGTCCTTCTGTATCCCGCTGTGTAACCCGCTGTGTCTCCCACTATTTCCTCGCTGTAACCCGGTGTGTCCATGCTGTGTCCCCCGCTGTGTCCCGCTGTGTCCTGCTGTGTCCCCCGCTGTGTAACCTGCTGTGTCCCGCTGTGTCCTGCTGTGTTCTGCTGTGTCGCGCTGTGTGCTTGCTGTCCCCTGTGTGTCCCCGCTGTGTCCCCTGCTGTGTCCCGCTGTGTCCCCGGCTGTGTCCCCAGCTGTGTCCCGCTCTTTCCCGCTGTGTCCCGCTGTGTCCTTGCTGTGTTCCCATTTGTGTCCCGCTGTGTCCTCGCTGGGTCACCCGCTGTGTCCCGCTGTGTCCCCATGTGTCACGCTGTGTCATCTCTGTGTATCCCTCTGTGTCGCGCTGTGTCCACGCTGTGTCCCCCACTGTGTACCCGCTGTGACGCGCTGTGTCCCTGCTTTTTCCCCGCTGCCTCCCGCTGGGTCCCGCTGTGTCCCGCTGTGTCCCCGATGTCCCCCGCTGTGTCCCGTTGTGTCCCCGCTTTCCGCATATGTGTCCCCGCTGTCACCCGCTGTGTCCCCCACTGGGTCCCGCTGGGTCCCCGCTGTGTCTCCGCTGTGTCCCGCTGTGTCCCTGGTGTGTCCTCGCTGTGTAACCGCTGAGTCCCTCTGTGTCCCCGCTGTGTCCCACTGTGTGCCCGTCTGTGTCCCCGCTGTGTCCTGCTGTGTCCCCGCTGTGTTCCGCTGTGTCCCACTGTGTCCCCGCTGTGTCCCGATGTGTCCCGTTGTGTCACCGCTGTGTCCCGATGTGTACCGCTGTGTCTGCATCTGTGTACCCCGCTGTGTCCTGCTGTGTCTCCCGCTGTGTCCTGCTGT
>NW_012321257.1:0-1648 GCF_000151885.1 Dipodomys ordii
CTTTGTCCCCGCTATGTCCTCGCTGTTTCCCCCGTTGTGTCCCGCTGTGTCCTCGCTATGTCCCCCGCTGTGTCCCGCTGTGTCCCGCTGTGTCCTCACTGTGTCCCACGCTTTGTTTCGCTGTGTCCTTTCTGTGTCCCCCGATGTGTCCCGTTGTGTCCCCAGCTGTGTACCCCGCGGTGTCCCGCTGTGTACCCACTATATCGACGCTGTTTCCCGCTGTGTCCCGCTGTGTTCTCGCTGTGTCCACAGCTGTGTCCCGCTCTGTCCCCTGCTGTGTCCCGCTGTGTCCCCCGCTGTGTCCAGCTGTGTCACCGCTGTGTCCCACTGTGAAGCCTCGCTGTCTCCGCTGTCCCCCGCTGTTTCCCCCGCTGTGTCCCGCTGTGTCCTCGCTGTGGCCGCCGCTGTGTCCCACTGTGTCCTCGCTGTGTCCCCCGCTGTGTCCCGCTGTGTCCCCCACTGTGTCCCGTTGTGTCCCGCTGTGTCCCTGCTGTGACCCGCTGTGTCCCACTGTGTTCCCGCTGTGTCCCTGCTCTGTCCCGCTATGTACCCCGCTGTGTCCAGCTTTGTCCCCTCTGTGACTTGCTTTGTCCCACGCTCTGTCCCCAACTGTGTTCCGCTGTGTCCCAGCAGGGTCAGTGCTGTTTCCCGCTGTGTCTCGCTGTGTTCCGTGGTGTCCTGTTTTGTCCCCCGCTGTGTCCCCCACTGAGTCCCCGCTGTGTCCCCCGCTGTGTCCCGCTGTGTCCTCCGCAGTTTCCCTGCTGTGTCCCGCTGTTTCCCGCTGTGTCCCGCTGTGTCCTCGCTGTGTCCCACGCTGTGTTCCGCTGTGTCCACCTCTGAGTCCCCTCTGTGTCCCCGCTGTGTCCCCTTGTGACCTCACTGTGTCCCCCGCTGTCTCCCGCTCTGTCCCCCGCTTTGTCTCACGCTTTGTCCCCACTGTGTCCCACTGTGTTCCGCTGTGTCCCGCTGTGTCACCCACTGTGTCCCTTTGTGTCCCCAGCTGTGTCACCCGCTGTGTAATGCTGTGCCCCGCTGTATCGACACTGTGTCCCGCTGGGTTCCGCTGTGTTCTCACTGTGTTCCCCGTTGTGTCCCGCTCTTTCCCCCGCTGTGTCCCCCGCTGTGTCCTGCTGTGTCCCCCGCTGTGGCCCGCAGTGTCCCCCGCTGAGGACCCCGCTGTATCCCTGCTGTTTCTGGCTGTGTCCCCCGCTCTGTCCCCTACTGTGTCCCGCTGTGTCCCCTCTGTGTCATCCTCTGTGTCCCCGCTGGGTCCCCGTAGTCCCCTGGTGTGTCCCCGCTGTCCCCTGCTGTGTCCCGCTGTGTCCCTCTGTGTTCTCCGCTGGGTCCTGCTGTGTCCTCGCTGTGTTTCCCGCTGTGTCCCGCTGTGTACGCCTCATTGTCCCCCGCTGTGTCCTGCTGTGTCCCCCGCTGTGTCCCTGATGTGTCCCCGCTGTGTCCCGCTGTGTCCCGCTGTGTCCCTGATGTGTCCCCGCTGTGTCCCGCTGTGTCCCGCTGTGTACTGCTGTGTCCGCAGCTGAGTCCCGCTGTGTCCCCGATGTGTCCCCATGTGTCCTCGCTGTGTCCCCCTCTGTGTCCTGCTACATGTCTCTCCTGTGTTCCTCGCTGTGTCCCCGCTGTGTCCCGCTGT
>NW_012321258.1:0-1648 GCF_000151885.1 Dipodomys ordii
TTCTTCTCTTTCTTCTGCTTCTCCCTCTGCTTCAGAGTTCTGCTTCTGCTTCTTCGGATTCTTATGCTTCTGCTTCTCCTACTCTACTTCATCTGCTTCTCCAGCTTCTCCTTATGCATCTCTTCTGCTTCTGCTTCTCCTTGTGCTGCTTCTTCTGCTTCTGATTCTCCTTCTACTTCTCCTTCTGCTTCTCCTTCTGTTTCTCCTTCTCCTTCTCGTTCTTCTGCTATTTCTTGAGCTTCTTTTTCTGCTTCTACATCTTCAGCTTCTTCTGCTACTGCTTCTGTTTCTTCTGTTTCTTCTGCTTCTCCTTCTGCTTTTGCTTCTCTTTCTGCTTCTGCTTCTCCTTCTGCTTCTCCAGATTCTGCTTCTTCTGCTTCTCCTGCTTCTCCATCTGCTTCAGGTTCTGCTACTGATTTTTCGGATTCTTACGCTTCTGCTTCTCCTGCTTTTGCTTCTTCTGCTTCCCCTCCTTCTCTTTCTGCTTCTCCTTCTGTTTCTGCTTCTCCTTCTGCTTCTGCTTCTTCTCCTTCTTCTTTTTCTTCTGCTTCTGCTTCTCCTGCTTCTGCTTCTCCTGCTTCTCGTCCTGCTTCTCTTTCTGCTTTTCTTTCTGCTTCTCATTCTCCTTCTTCTGCTTCTCCTTCTGCTTCTGCTTCTCCTTCTGCTTCTGCTTCAATTTCTCCTTCTGCTTCTCATTCTGCTTCTGCGTCTTCTGTTTCTTCTGCTTCTCCTGCTTCTGCTTCTCCTGCTTCTCCTACTTCTCGTGCTGCTTCTCCTTCTGCGTCTCTTTCTGCTTCTGCTTATCCTTTTGCTTCTCCTACTCCTAATCCTTCTCTCTCGCCTTCTCCGTCTTCTTCTTCTCCTTCTCCTGCTGCTTCTGCTTCTGCTTATTCTACTATTTCTGTTTCTTCTGCTTCTGCTTCAGATTGTGCTTCTTCTGTTTCTCCTTCTGCTTCAGATTCTGCTTCTGCTTCTTCGGCTTCTCCTGTTTCTTCTGCTTCTGCTTCTCCTGCTTCTTCTGCTTCTCCTGCTTCTATTTCTGCTTCTCCTTCTGCTTCTGCTCTTCTCCTTCTTCTGTTTCTTTTGATTCTGTTTCTTATGCTTCTTCTTCTGTTTCTTCTGATTCTACTTCTGCTTCTCCTTCTTCTCTTCTTTCTGCTTCTACTTCTGCTTCTTCTGATTCTCCTGCTTCTCCTTCTTGTTCTCCTTCTGTTTCTGCTTCTCTTTCTGCTTCTGCTTCTCCTTCTGCTGCTCCTTCTCCTTCTTATGCTTCTCCCACTGCTTCTGCTTCTGCTTCTTTTGCTTATTCTTTTTCTTCTGCTTCTGCTACTCGTGCTTCTGCTTCTTCTGCTTCTATTGCTTCTCCTTCTTCTTCTTCTTCTTCTTCTTCTTCTTCTTCTTCTTCTTCTTCTTCTTCTTCTTCTTCTTCTTCTTCTTCTTCTTCTTCTTCTTCTTCTTCTTCTTCTTCTTCTCTTTCTTCTGCTTCTTCCTTTCCTGCTTCTTCTGCTTCTACTGCTTCTCTTTCTGCTTCTCATTCTGCTTCTGCTTCTCCTTCTGCTTCTCCTATTGCTTCTCCTGCCCTTCCTTCTCCTTCTCCTTCTTCTGCTTAATGCTTCTCCTTCTGCTGCTTCTTCTGCTTCTGCTTCTC
>NW_012321259.1:0-1648 GCF_000151885.1 Dipodomys ordii
ACTCATAATCCTTCTCCTTCAGCTTCTCATCTCATTCTCAGCTTCTCCAGCTTCTCCATCAAGCATCTTCATCTGCTTCTACTTCTCATTCTGCTGCTTCTTCAGATCTGCTTCTCATTCATCTGCTTCTCCCTCAGATTATGCTTCTTAAGCTTAATCTTTTTCTTCTCCTTCTGCTTCTCCTGCTTCTGTTTCTTCTGCTTCTACGACTTGACCTTCTTCTTCTTCTTCTCTTTCTCCATCTCCTTCTTCTTCTCCTTCTCCTTCTCCATCTCATTCATCATCTTATTAATCTTCTTAATAATCTACATATTAATCTTCTTCTTCTTCTTCTTCTTCTTCTTCTTCTTCTTCTTCTTCTTCTACTTCTTCTACTTCTTCTTCTACTTCTTCTTCTTCTTCTTCTTCTTCTTCTTCTTCTTCTTCTTCTTCTTCATCTTCTTCTTCTTCTTCTTCTTCTCATCTTCTCTTCTTCTTCTTTTTCTTCTTCTCTTTCTTCTGCTTCTGCTTTTCCTGCTTCTTCGTCTACTGCTTCTCTTTCTGCTTCTCATTCTGCTTCTGCTTCTCCTTCTGCTTCTCCTATTGCTTCTGCGGCTCTTCCTTCTCCTTTCCTACTTCTCCTTCTGCTTCTGCTTCTTCTGCTTCTCCTGCTTCTCCTTCTGCATCTTCTTCTGCTTCTGCTTCTCCTTCTGCTGCTGTTTCTCCTTCTGCTTCTCCTTCTGATTCTTCTGCTTCTCCTTCTGCTTCTCCTTCTGTTTCTCCTTCTGTTTCTCCTTCTCCTTCTCGTTCTTCTGCTTTTATTTAGCTTCTCCTTCTGCTTCTCCTGTAACTGCTTCTGCTTCTGCTTCTTCTGTTTCTTCCGCTTGTACTTCTCCTTTTGATTCTCTTTCTGCTTCTGCTTCTCCTTCAGCTTCTCATTCTGCTTCTCACGATTCTGTTTTTCTGCTTCTCCTGCTTCTCCTTCTGCTTCAGGTTCCGCTTCTGCTTCTTCGCATTCTTATGCTTCTTGTTCTCCTGCTTCTGCTTCTTCTGCTTCCCCTCCTTCTCTTTCTGCTTCTCCTTCTGTTTCTGCTTCTCCTTCTGCTTCTGCTTCTTGTCCTTCTCCTGTTTCTTCTGCTTCTGCTTCTCTTACTTCTGCTTCTTCTGCTTTTCCTGCTTCTCTTTCTGCTTCTCCTTCTGGTTCTGCTCCTCCTTCTGCTTCTGCTCCTTCTATTTCTTCTGTTTCTTCTTCTTCTGCTTCTCCCGCTCTGCTTCTTCTGCTTTCCTGCTTCTCGTTCTGCTTCTCTTCGTCGGCTTCTCTTTCTACTTCTCCTTCTGCTTCTTCTGATTCTGCTTCTTCTCCTTCTTCTTCTCCTTCTGCTTCTGCTTCTTCTGCTTCTCCTGCTACTCCTTCTGCATCTCCTTCTGCTTGTGCTTTTCCTTCTGCTTCTTCTTCTGCTTCTGCTTCTCCTTCTTCTCCATCTGTTTCTGCTTCTTCTGTTTTTCCTGCTTCTCCTTCTGCTTCTCATTCTTCTTCTCCTTCTGTTTCTCCTTCTCGTTATTCTGCTATTCCTGCTGCTTCTCTATCTGCTTCTGCATCTTCAGCTACTTCTGCTACTGCTTCTGCTTCTTCTGTTTCTTCTGCTTCTCTTTCTGCTTCTCCTTAAAC
>NW_012321260.1:0-1647 GCF_000151885.1 Dipodomys ordii
GAGCAATTCAGTCAAGGCTAACTCTCTACACTGAGCCACAGCTTCACATGGGATTTTTTAGTGTTCATTGAGATAAGAGTCTAACAGGTTTTTTTGCTCGGCTGTCTTTGAACTGTGGTCTTCAAATATCAGCCTCATGAGAAGGTAGTTTTCCAGGTGTGAGCCACTGGCATGTGGCTATTGTTTTTGACAATCCTGGGGATTTTTTTTCTCAAGGCTAGCACTCTACCATTTGAGTCACTCACTGTGTCTGGATTTTTCTGAGTATGTGGCACTGAGGATTCAAACACTGGTATTCAGACATGTTGAGTGAGCTCTTTACTACTAAGCCATATTTCTAGCCTCCCCCTTACAATTTTTTCACACAACTTGCCTGTCCTCAAGGAAAGGATTCTCATCAGGGAGCAGAGGAGGGAAGGCCACCCCTCTCCCCCCACCCCTTCAGTACTGGAGATCTCCTTCTTGGATACTGACAAAGCTCTACAGAGATGCTAGCTCCAACTCAGGTCTTGGAAGAAAACTAGTGTCATTTAGGAGGTCACAAGAACCTCAACTGACCTGCCAGACTCAGATCCACCCAGGGATAAGTCACCCAAATTGGGCGGAGGCCCAGGAAAGGCTTTCTTCACTGGGTTATCAGAGCCAGAGGCTGCCACTCCCTTTAACAGCCTTGACAATCAATTGAAATTCAGTAAACATAAACCCTGAGAGTGGCTGCAAGCTGGGCTCTGTGAGTTTCTCACTGTTTGCTGAAAGGTCTCAACTCTATCCAGAACCTAGCCTCATCACCACATCTCCAAACTTGAGGAAAATGCCATCTCCCTCTTTTGTGATACTCAGAGCAGATCTCCCTCCCATTGAACTAACCTGGGAGGAAGATCACAAAATCCTTGGTAAAACAGGACATTTTTTGCCTGTTCAAACAAACTGACTTAAGAAACCAGCCAAGCCACAGTAAAATCAAACACCACAAGCAGACCAGAGACTCCAACAAGAGGCTGGTTATGGAGATACAGGGAGAAACAGGATTTTTCCAATTCCTCCGAAAAAAATCAAAGAACTTTTTTTTCTTTTTTTTGTACCTTTTATAAAAAATTTTTTTCTAAATCTTTTTTTAAATTTTTACCTTTTTTGAAAAAAATTGTGTTCTAGTAACTTTTTTCCCTCATAATTTTTATTTTACGGGTATATGTGTGTGTGCGTTTTTCTTTTTTAATTTTTTTTGTTTTTTGTTTAGCTCTACTGAACTTCTGATCTTTTTTTCTTTCTTTCTTGTCCTTTTCGCCTTTTCTTCTCTTTCTTTCTTCTTTATGTGACTTAATTGTTGTTCTGCACATCCTCAGATAAACCCGTAGTCAATAATTAGACCTTATCCCCCACTGTGTACACACTTAATCCACAAATTCATTACTCAATTCAAAACCTCTTAGACTTAAATTCCTTAAGAGCAGTACTACCTCTCTATACCTATATAATATTTTAAGTATTTTTATTTTAAGTTTTTCACCTCTCCTTTATATCCCTCCCCTTCTATCATTATATCCACGTTCTTGTATGAATATTTTGTTTCCTTTTCTGCATAATGTGCTAATTTTTACTTTTCTATTTTTTCTGGTCTCTTTCTTTTCCCTTTCTCTTTCTTTTTTT
>NW_012321261.1:0-1647 GCF_000151885.1 Dipodomys ordii
AAGAAGAAGAAGAAGAAGAAGGAGAAGAAGAAGAAGAAGAAGAAGAAGAAGAAGAAGAAGAAGAAGAAGAAGAAGAAGAAGAAGAAGAAGAAGAAGAAGAAGAAGAAGAAGAAGAAGAAGAAGAAGAAGAAGAAGAAGAAGAAGGAGAAGCATAAGGAGAAGCATAAGGAGATGCAGTAGATGCAGGAGAAGCAGAAGAAATAGAATAAGCAAAAGAAGCAGGAGCAGAAGCAGTGGGAGAAGCAGAAGAAGGAGAAGGAGAAGGAGCAGCAGAAGGAGAAGCAGAAGCAGAAAGAGAAGCAGAAACAGAAGGAGAACAAAAGGAGAAGCAAGAGAATCAGAAGAAGCAGAAGTAGAAACAGAAAGAGAAGTAGAAGAAGGAGAAGCAGAAGTAGAATCAGAAGTAACAGAAGAAGAAGAAGAAACAGAAGCAAAAGAAACAGAAGAAGGAGAAGAGCAGAAGCAGAAGCAGAAGGAAAAGCAGAAGCAGAAGGAGAAGCAGAAAGAGAAGCAGGAGAAGCAGAAGAAGCAGGAGAAGCAGAAGCAGAAGAAACAGGAGAAGCCGAAGAAGCAGAAGCAGAATCTGAAGCAGAAGGAGAAGCAGGAGAAGCAGAAGAAGCAGAATCTGGAGAAGCAGAAGCAGAAATAGAAGCAAAAGCAGAAGGAGAAGCAGAAGAAACAGAAGAACCAGAGGCAGTATCAGAAGAAGCAGAAGATTCAGAAGCAGAAGGAGAAGCAGAAGGAAAAGCAGAAGAACTAGAAGGAGAAGGAGAAACAGGAGTAGAAGCAGAAAGAGAAGCAGAAGAAGGAGCAGTAGAAAGATTAGCAGCAGGAGAAACAGAAAGAGCAGCAGAAGGAGAAGCAGGAAATGCAGAAACAGGAGAAGAAAAAGCAGAAGAAACAGGAGAAGGACAAGAAGCAGAAGCAGAAGGAGAAGCAGAAAGAGAAGGAGGGGAAGCAGAAGAAGCAGAAGCAGGAGAAGCAGAAGCATAAGAATCCGAAGAAGCAGAAGCAGAACCTGAAGCAGAAGGAGAAGCAGGAGAAGCAGAAGAATCAGGATTTGGAGAAGCAGAAGGAGAAGCAGAAGGAGAAGCAGAAGCAGAAAGAGAATCAAAAGCAGAAGGAGAAGCAGAAGAAACAGAAGAAGTAGAAGCAGTAGCAGATGTAGCAGAAGCAGTAGGAAAAACAGAAGGAAAAGCAGAAGAACAAGAAGGAGAAGGAGAAACAGAAGGAGAAGCAGAAGGAGAAGCAGAAAGAGAAGCAGGTAAAGCAGAAGAAGAAGAAGCAGAAGGAGAATCAGAAGGAGAAGCAGAAGAAGGAGAAGGAGAAGCAGAAGCAGAAGAAGATGCAGAAGGAGAAGCAGAAGAAGCAGAAGCAGAAGGAAAATCAGAAGAAGCAGAAGCAAAAGGTGAAGCAAAAGAAGGAGAAGGAGAAGCAGAGGCAGAAGAAGAAGCATAAGGACAAGCACAAGCAGAAGGAGATGCAGAAGGAGAAGCAGGAGAAGCAGAAGAAGCAGAATCTGAAAGAGAAGCAAAAGTAGGAGAAGGAGAAGGAGGAGAAGCAGAAGCAGAAGGAGAAGCAGAAGCAGAATGAGAAGCAGAAAGAGAAGCAGGAGGAGGACAAGAAGCAGAAGCAGCAAGACTCCAG
>NW_012321262.1:0-1647 GCF_000151885.1 Dipodomys ordii
TCTCTCTCCTCTCTCTCTCTCTTCTCATCTCTACTTCATATCTCTATCTCTCTCTCTCTCTCGTGATGTCTCTCTCTCTCTCTCTCTCTCTCTCTCTCTCATCTCTCTCTGATCTCTCTCTCTCTCGTTCTTAGCTTCTGCTTTTCCGGCTTCTTCTGCTTCTACTGCTTCTCTTTCTGCTTCTCATTCTGCTTCTGCTTCTCCTTCTGCTTCTCCTCTTGCTTCTGCTGCTCTTCCTTCTCCTACTTCTGCTTCTCCTTCTGCTTCTGCTTCTCCTTCTGCTTCTCCGTATATTTCTCTTTCTCCTTCTCGTTCTTCTGCTTCTACTTCTGCTTTTGCTTCTGCTACTTATGCTTCTTCTGTTTCTTTTGCTTCTGCTTCAGTTGCTTCTGCTTCTTAGCTTCTCCTGCTTCTTCTTCTTCTTCTTCTTCTTCTCTTTCGGGTTCTCCTGCTTCTGCTTCTTGTGCTTCTCCTGCTTCTCTTTCTGCTACTCATTCTGCTTCTGCTTCTCCTTCTGCTTCTCCTCCTTCTCCTTCTCCTACTTCTCCTTTTCCTTCAGCTTCTGCTTCTTCTGCTTCTCCTGCTTCTCCTTGTGCTTGTGCTTGTTCTTGTGCTTCTTTTTCTGCTTCTCCTGCTTCTTTTGGTTCACCTTTTGCTTCTGCTTCTTCTGCTTTTCCTGCTTCTCCTTCGGCTTCTCCCTCTGCCTCTCCTTCTGCTTCTCCTTCTGTTTCTCCTTCTCCTTCTCGTTCTTCTGCTTTTCTTTCTGCTTCTACATCTTCTCCTTCTCCCTCTGTTCTGCTTCTCATGCTTCTTCTTTTTCTTCTGCTTCTGCTTCTCCTGCTTCTGCTTCTTCTGCTTCTCTTTATTCTTCTCCTTCTGCTTCTCCTTCTGCTTCTTCCTCTTCTGCTTCTGCTTCTCCTGCTTCTCCTTCTCCTTTTGCTCCGTCTTCATCATCATCTTCACTAATGTGTCTTCCTCATCTTCATCTTCTTCATCTTCTTCTTCTTCTTCTTCTTCTTCTTCTTCTTCTTCTTCTTCTTCTTCTTCTTCTTCTTCTTCTTCTTCTTCTCCTTCTCCTTCTCCTTCTCCTTCTTCTTCTTCTTCTTCTTCTTCTTCTTCTTCTTCTTCTTCTTCTTCTTCTTCTTCTTCTTCTTCTTCTTCTTCTTCTTCTTCTTCTTCTTCTTCTTCTGCTTTTCCCGCTTCTGCTTCTTCTGCTTCTCCTGCTTGTCCTCCTTCTGCTTCTCCTTCTCCTTCTTCTCCTTCTCTTTCTGCTTCTGCTTCTGCTTCTTCTGATTCTCCAACTTCTTCTTATTCTCCTTCTGTTTCTGCTTCTCTTTCTGCTTCTGCATCTCCTTCTGCTTCACCTTCTGCTGCTCTTTCTCCTTCTTCTGTTTCTCCCTCTGATTCTGCTTCTTATGCTTCTTCTTTATCTTCTGCTTCTGCTTCTCCTGATTCTGCTTCTTCTGCTTCTACTGCTTCTTCTTCTGCTTCTGCTTCTTCTGCTTCTACTTCTCTTTCTGCTTCTGCTTCTCCTGCTTGTTTTTCTGCTTCTTCTGCTGCTTCTACTTCTGCTGCTTCTTCTACTTCTCCTTCTGCTTCTCTTTTTGCTTCTACTTCTGCTTCTGCTTCTTCTGTTTCTCCTGCCTG
>NW_012321263.1:0-1647 GCF_000151885.1 Dipodomys ordii
ACAGCGGCACAGAACGGGAGACACAGCAAGGACACAGTGGAACACAGCGGGGGACACAGCGAGACATAGCGGGGGACACAGCGGGGGACACAGAGGGACACAGCGGGACACAGCGGGGGACACAGCGAGAACACAGCGGGACACAGCGGGGGACATAGCGAGGACACATTGGGACACAGCGGGGACACAGCGGGACTCAGCGGGGCACAGCAGTACACAGCGGGACACACCGGGACACAGCGGGGACACAGCAGGGACACAGCGGGGGACACAGCAGGACACAGCGGGGGACACAGGGAGGACACAAAGGGACCCAGGTGAACCCAGCGTCGATATGGCAGGGACACAGCAGGACAAAGCATTGAAAAAAGCGAGGACACAGCAGAACACAGCGTGGGACACAGCGAGGACACAGTGAGGACACAGCGGGACACAGTGGGGACACAGCCGTAGACACAGCGGGACATAGTGGCGGACACAGCGGGACACAGCGGGGAACACAGCGAGGACACAGCGGGACCCAGGGCGACACAGCGTCGATACAGCGGGGACACAGCGTTACACGGCGTGGTACACAGCTGTGAACACAACGGGACACAGTAGGGGCACAGCGGGACACAGCGGGACACAGTGGGACGCAGCAGGGACAAAGCTTGAGACACAGCGGGGTACAGAGCGGGAGACAGCGGGGGACACAGCGAGGACACAGCGGTACACAGCGCTGACACTGCGGGGCACACAGCGGTACACAGCGGGGAACACAGCGGGGGACACAGCGGGGCACAGAGGGACACAGCGGGGGACACAGGGGGGACACAGCGCGACACAGTGGGGGACACAGCGAGGACACATTGGGACACAGCAGGGACACAGCGGGACGCAGCGGGGGACACAGCAGTACACATCGGGACACAGCGAGGGACGCAGAGGGGTACACAGCGGGATAAAGCGGGGAACACAGCGAGGACACAACGGGATCAAGCGGGACACAGCGTCGATACAGCGGGAAAACAGCGGGACACAGTGGGGTACACAGCTGGGGACACAGCGGGACACAGCGGGGGACACAGCGGGACACAGCGGGGAACACAGGGAAGACATAGCGGGACCCAGCGGGACCCAGCGTCGTTACAGCGGGGACTCAGCGGGACACAGCGGGGTGTACAGCTGGGTACACAACGGGACACTCGGGGTGTACAGCTGGGTACACAACGGGACACTCGGGGGACACAGCGAGGACACAGAGGGACACAGCGGGACAGAGCGGGGACACTGCGGGAACATAGTGGGACACAGCGGGGTACACAGCGGGACACAGCGCTACACAGCTAGGGACACAGCGGGGACAAAGCGGCAGACAGCGGGGGACACAGCGAGGACACAGCGGGACACAGCGGCGACACAGAGGGGACTCAGCGGGACAAAGCGGGGGACACAGCGGGACACAGCGGGACACAGCGGGGAACAGCGGAGACAGAGGGGGCCAAAGAGAGACGCAGCGGTGACACAGCTGGACACAACGTAGTACACAGCAGGACACAGCCGGGCACACAGCGGGGACACAGCAGGGACCAAGCGGGACATAGCGGGACACAGCGGAACACAGCAGGGGACACAGCGGGACACAGCAGGGGACCCAGCTAGGAC
>NW_012321264.1:0-1647 GCF_000151885.1 Dipodomys ordii
CGCTGTGTCTTCACTGTGTCCCACGCTGTGTTCCGCTGTGTCCTCGCTGTGTCCCCTGCTGTGTCCCGTTGTGTCCCCAGCTGTGTACCCCGCTGTGTCCCGCATTGTCCCCGCTGTATCGACGCTGTGTCCCGCTGTGTCCCGCTGTGTCCTCGCTGTGTCCCCCGCTGTGTCCCCCTGTGTCCCCCGTTGTGTCCCACTGTGTCTACTGCTTTGTCCCTGCTGTGTCCCGAATTGTCCCGCTGTGTCCCGCTGTGTCCTCGCTGTGTCCCATGCTGTGTTCCGCTGTGTCCTCTCTGTGTCCCCCGATGTGTCCCTTTGTGTCCCCAGCTGTGTAACCCGCTGTGTCCCTCTCTGTCCCCGCTATATCGACGCTGTGTCCCGCTGTGTCCCGCTGTGTCCTCGCTGTGTTCCCCGTTGTGTCCGCTGTGTAAACCTCTGTGTTCCCTTCTGTGTCCTGCTGTGTCCCCCGCTGTGTTCCGCTGTGTCCCGCTGTGTACAGATGTGTCCTGATGTGTCCCCCGCTGAGTCCCGCTGTGTCGCCGCTGTGTCCCACCTGTGTCCCCCGCTGTGTCCCGCTATGTTTCGCTGTGTCCCCCGCTGTGTCCCCCGCTGTGTCCTCGCTGTGTCCCCCGCTGTGTTCTGCTGTGTCCTCGCTGTGTCCCCCGCTGTGTCCCGCTGTGTCCCCAGCTGTATAACCCACTGTGTCCCGCTGTATCAACGCTGTGTCCTGCTGTGTCCCGCTGTGTACCCTGCTGTGTCCCGCGATGTTCCCGCAGTGTCCCGCAGTGTCCCGCTGTGGCTCGCTGTGTCCTCACTGTGTGATGGGTCCCCCGCTGTATCCCCAGAGTGTCCTCGCTGTGTCCCCCCGCTGTCTCCCCGCTCTGTCACCCGCTGTGTCTCACGCTTTGTCCCCGCTGTGTCCCTCTGTCCCGCTGTGTCCCCCAACTGTGTCCCTTTGTGTCCCCAGCTGTGTAGCACACTGTGTCCCGCAGTGTCCCTGCTGTATCGACGCTGTGTTCTGCTGGGTCCCGTGGTGTCCTCGCTGTGTTCCCCGTTGTGTCCCGATGTGTCCCCCACTGTGTCCCCCGCTGTGTCCTGCTGTGTCCCCCGCTGTGTCTCATTGTGTCCTGCTGTGTCCCCCTCTGTGTCCCTGCTTTGTCCCCGCTGTGTCCCGCTGTGTCCCGCTGTGTCCTCACTGTGTCCCACGCTGTGTTCCTCTGTGTCCTCGCTGTGTCCCCTGCTGTGTCCCGTTGTGTCCCAAGCTGTGTACCCCGCTGTGTCCCGCATTGGCCCCTCTGTATCGACGCTGTGTCCCGCTGAGTCCCGCTGTGTCCTCGCTGTGTCCCCCGATGTGTCCCTTTGTGTCCCCAACTGTGTAACCTGCTGTGTCCATCTCTGTCCCCGCTATATTGACGCTGTGTCCCACTGTGTCCCGCTGTGTCCTCGCTGTGTTCCCCGTTGTGTCCCGCTGTATAACCCTCTGTGTACCCCTCTGTGTCCCGCTGTGTCCCCCGCTGAGTCCCGCTGTGTTCCTGCTGTGTCCCCCCTGTGTCCCCGCTGTGTCCCGCTGTGTTCCGCTGTGTCCCCCGCTGTGTCCCCGCTGTGTCCTCGCTGTGTCCCCCGCTGTGTCAGCTTTGTCCCGCT
>NW_012321265.1:0-1647 GCF_000151885.1 Dipodomys ordii
GCAGAAGACGAGAAGGAGAAGGAGAAACAGAAGGAGAAGCATGTTAGGAGAATCAGAAGGAGAAGCAGAAGAAGCAGAAGGAGAAGCAGAAGGAGAAACAGAAGCAGAAGAAACAGCAGAAAGAGAAGCAGAAGCAGAAGAAGATGCAGAAGGAGAAGCAGGAGAAGCAGAAGAAGCAGAAGCAGAAGGAGAAGTAGAAGAAGGAGAAGGAGAAGGAAGAGCCGCAGAAGCAATAGGAGAAGCAGAAAGAGAAGCAGAAGAAGAATGAGAAGCAGAAAGAGAAGCAGTAGAAGCAGAAGAAGCAGGAAAAGCAGAAGCAGAAGAAAGAGAAGAAGAAGAAGAAGAAGAAGAAGAAGAAGAAGAAGAAGAAGAAGAAGAAGAAGAAGAAGAAGAAGAAGAAGAAGAAGAAGAAGAAGAAGAAGAAGAAGAAGAAGATGCATAAGGAGAAGCATAAGGAGAAGCATAAGGAGAAGTATAAGGAGAAGCAGTAGAAGCAGAAGAAGCAGAAGCAGGAGAAGCAGAAGCAGAAGAAAAAGAATAAGCAAAAGAAGCAGAAGCAGTGGGAGAAGCAGAAGAAGGAGAAGGAGCAGCAGAAGGAGAAGCAGAAGCAGAAAGAAAAGCAGAAACAGAAGGAGAACAAGAAGGAGAAGCAGGAGAATCAGAAGAAGCAGAAAGAGAAGGAGAAGAAGAAGCAGAAGTAGAATCAGAAGAAACGGAAGAAGAAGAAGCAGAAGAAACAGAAACAAAAGAAACAGAAGAAGGAGAAGAGCAGAAACAGAAGCAGAAGGAAAAGCAGAAGCAGAAGGAGAAGCAGAAAGAGAAGCAGGAGAACCAGAAGAAGCAGGAGAAGAAGAAGCAGAAGAAACAGGAGAAGCCGAAGAAGCAGAAGCAGAATCTGAAGCAGAAGGAGAAACAGAAGAAGCACAATCTGAAGAAGAAGCAGAAGAAACAGAAATAGTAGAATATGCAGAAGTACAAGCACCAGGAGAAGCAGAAGAACAAGAAGGAGAAGGCGAAAGAGAAGGATTAGGAGAAGGAGAAGCAAAAGGATAAGCAGAAGCAGAAAGAGACGCAGAAGGAGAAGCAGCACGAGAAGTAGGAGAAGCAGGAGAAGCAGAAGCAAGAGAAGCAGAAGAAACAGAAGACGCAGAAGCAGAATGAGAAGCAGAAGGAGAAATTGAAGCAGAAGGAGAAGGAGAAGCAGAAGGAGAAGCAGAAGAAGGAGAAGGAGAAGGAGAAGCAGAAAGAGAAGCAGAAAGAGAAGCAGAAAGAGAAGCACAACCAGAAGCAGGAGAAGCAGGAGAAGCAGAAGCAGAAGAAACATAAGAAGGAGAAGAAGCAGAAGCAGAAGGAGAAGCAGAAACAGAAGGAAAAGCAGAAATAGAAGCAGGAGCAGCAGAAGAAGCAGCAGCAGGAGAAGCAGAAGCAGAAGAAGCCGAAGAAACAGAAGCAGAACCTGAAGCATAAGGAGATACAGGAGAAGCAGAAGAAACAGAATCTGGAGAAGCAGAAAGAGAAGCAGAAGCAGAAAGAGAAGCAAAAGCAGAAGGAGAAGCATAAGGAGAAGCAGAAGAAACAGAAGAAGTAGAAGCAGTAGCAGGTGTAGCAGAAGCAGAAGGAAAAGCATAAAAACAGGAAGGAGAAGGA
>NW_012321266.1:0-1647 GCF_000151885.1 Dipodomys ordii
TCTCCTTCTGCTGCTCTTTCTGCTTCTCCTGCTGCTTTTCCTACTCCTGCTCCTTCATCTGCTTCTCTATCAGCTTCTCCTGTATCTCATTCTCCTTCTCGATCTTCTGCTTTTCCTTCTGCTTCTCCTTCTGCTTAAGCATCATCTGCTTCAAGTGGTACTGCCTCTGCTTCTTCTGTTTCTTCTGCTTCTCCTTTTGCTTTTGCTTCTCTTTCTGCTACTGCTTCTCCTTCTGCTTTTCCAGATTCTGAGTCTTCTGCTTCTCCTGATTCCCCTTCTGCTTCAGGTTCTGCTTCTGCTTCTTCGGCTTCTTCTGCTTCTGCTTCTCGTGCTGCTGCTTCTTCTGCTTCTCCTGCTTCTCTTTCTGCTCTTCCTTCTGTTTCTGATTCTCCTTCTGCTTCTGCTTCTTCTCCTTCTTCTGTTTCATCTGCTTCTGCTTCTCCTGCTTCTGCTTCTCCTGCTTCTCGTTCTGCTTCTCTTTCTGCTTCTCTTTCTGCTTCTCCTTCTCCTTCTTATGCTTCTCCTGCTTCTGCTTCTCCTTCTGCTTCTGCTTCAATTTCTCCTTCTGCTTCTCATTCTGCTTCTGCGTGTTCTGTTTCTTCTGCTTCTCCTGCTTCTGCTTCTCCTGCTTCTCCTACTTCTCGTGCTGCTTCTCCTTCTGCGTCTCTTTCTGCTTCTGCTTATCCTTTTGCTTCTCCTACTCCTAATCCTGCTCTTTCGCCTTCTCCTTCTTCTTCTTCTGCTTGTCCTGGTGCTTCTGCTTCTGCTTATTCTACTATTTCTGTTTCTTCTGTTTCTGCTTCAGATTGTGCTTCTTCTGTTTCTCCTGCTTCAGATTATGCTTCTGCTTCTTCAGCTTCTCCTGTTTCTTCTGTTTCTGCTTCTCCTGCTTCTTATGCTTCTCCTGCTTGTCCTGCTTCTCTTTCCGATTCATCTTCTGCTTCTGCTTCTCCTTCTGCTTCTGCTTCTGCTCTTCTCCTTCTTCTGTTTCGTTTGCTTCTGTTTCTTCTGCTTCTTCTTCTTCTGTTTCTTCTAATTCTACTTCTGCTTCTCCTTCTCCTCTTTCTACTTCTTCTTCTTCTTCTTATGCTTATACTTTTTCTACTGCTTCTGCTTCTCCTGCTTCTGCTTCTACTTCTTCTACTGCTTCTTCTTCTTCTTCTTCGTCTTCTTCTTCTTCTTCTTCTTCTTCTTCTTCTTCTTCTTCTTCTTCTTCTTCTTCTTCTTCTTCTTCTTCTTCTTCTTCTTCTTCTTCTTCTTCTTCTCTTTCTTCTGCTTCTGCTTTTCCTGCTTCTTCTGGTTCTACTGCTTCTCTTTCTGCTACTCATTCTGCTTCTCCTTCTGCTTCTGCTTCTCCTATTGCTTCTGCTGCTCTTCCTTCTCTTTCTCCTACTTCTACTTCTTCTTCTGCTTCTGCTTCTTCTGCTTCTCCTGCTTCTCCTTCTGCATCTCCTTCTGCTTGTGCTTGTCCTTATGCTTATTCTTCTGTTCTGCTTCTCCTTCTGCTTCTTCTGCTTCTCCTTCTGATTCTCTTCTGCTTCTGCTTCTGTTTCTCCTTCTTGTTCTCGTTCTTCTGCTTTTCCTTCTGTTCTCCTTCTGCTTCTGCTGCAAGTGCTACTGCTCTTCTGTTCTTCTGCTTCTCCTTCT
>NW_012321267.1:0-1647 GCF_000151885.1 Dipodomys ordii
GAAGAAGAAGAAGAAGAAGAAGAAGGAGAAGCATAAGTGAGAAGCATAAGGAGAAGCAGTAGATGCAGGAGAAGCAGAAGAAATAGAATAAGCAAAAGAAGCAGGAGCAGAAGCAGTGGGAGAAGCAGAAGAAGGAGAAGGATAAGGAGCAGCAGAAGGAGAAGCAGAAGCAGAAAGAGAAGCAGAAACAGAAGGAGAACAAAAGGAGAAGCAGGAGAATCAGAAGAAGCAGAAGTAGAAACAGAAAGAGAAGTAGAAGAAGGAGAAGCAGAAGTAAAATCAGAAGAAACAGAAGAAGAAGAAGAAGAAGAAGAAGAAGAAGAAGAAGAAGAAGAAGAAACAGAAGCAAAAGAAACAGAAGAAGGAGAAGAGCAGAAGCAGAAGCAGAAGGAAAAGCAGAAGCAGAAGGAGAAGCAGAAAGAGAAGCAGGAGAAGCTGAAGAAGCAGGAGAAGCAGAAGCAGAAGAAACAGGAGAAGCCGAAGAAGCAGAAGCAGAATCTGAAGCAGAAGGAGAAACAGAAGAAGCACAATCTGAAGCAGAAGCAGAAGCACCAGGAGAAGCAGAAGAAGAAGAAGGAGAAGGCGAAAGAGAAGGATTAGGAGTAGGAGAAGCAAAAGGTTAAGCAGAACCAGAAAGAGACGAAGAAGGAGAAGCAGCACGAGAAGTAGGAGTAGCAGGAGAAGAAGAAGGAGAAGCAGAAGAAACAGAAGGCGCAGAAGCAGAATGAGAAGCAGAAGGAGAAATTGAAGCAGAAGCAGAAGGAGAAGAAGAAGCAGAAGAAGGAGAAGGACAAGGAGAAGGAGAAAGAGAAGCAGAAAGAGAAGCAGAACGAGAAGCAGGAGAAGCAGAAGCTGGAGAAGCCGAAGGAGAAGAAACAGAAGAAGGGGAAGAAGCAGAAGCAGAAGGAGAAGCAGAAACAGAAGGAAAAGCAGAAAGAGAAGCAGGAGAAGCAGAAGAAGCAGCAGCAGGAGAAGCAGAAGCAGAAGAAGCCGAAAAAGCAAAAGCAGAACCTGAAGCAGAAGGAGAAGCAGGAGAAGCAGAAGAAGCAGAAACTGGAGAAGCAGAAGGAGAAGCAGAAGCAGAAAGAGAAGCAAAAGCAGAAGGAGAAGCAGAAGAAACAGAAGAAGCAGAGGCAGTAGTAGAAGAAGCAGAAGATTCAGAAGCAGAAGGAGAAGCAGAAGGAAAAGCAGAAGAACTAGAAGGAGAAGGAAAAGGAGAAACAGGAGTAGAAGCAGAAAGAGAAGCAGAAGAAGGAGCAGTAGAAGGAAAGCGGCAGGAGAAACAGAAAGAGCAGCAGAAGGAGAAGCAGGAAATGCAGAAACAGGAGAAGAACAAGCAGAAGAAACAGGAGAAGGACAAGAAGCAGAAGCAGAAGTAGAAGCAGAAAGAGAAGGAGGGGAAGCAGAAGAAGCAGAAGCAGGAGAAGCAGAAGCATAAGAATCCGAAGAAGCAGAAGCAGAACCTGAAGCAGAAGGAGAAGCAGGAGAAGCAGAAGAATCAGAATCTGGAGAAGCAGAATGAGAAGCAGAAGGAGAAGCAGAAGCAGAAAGAGAATCAAAAGCAGAAGGAGAAGCAGAAGAAACAGAAGAAGTAGAAGCAGTAGCAGTTGTAGCAGAAGCAGTAGGACAAGCAGAAGAACAAGATGA
>NW_012321268.1:0-1647 GCF_000151885.1 Dipodomys ordii
CAGCTGGACACAGCAGGGAACACAGCGAGGACACATCGGGACCCAGCGGGACACAGAGTCGATACAGCGGAGACACAGCGTTACACAGCATGGTACAAAGCTGTGGACACAACGGGACACAGTGGGGGCACAGCGGGACACAGCGGGACGCAGTTGGACACAGCGGGACACAGCAGGACACAGCGGGGACAGAGCGGGACACATTCGGACACAGCGGGACACAGCGGGGGACACAGCGGGAGACAAAGAGGGACACCACGAAACACAGCGGGACACAGCAGGAAACAGCAGTGACACTGCGGGGACACAGTGGGACACAGCGGGGGACACAGCAGGACACAGAGGGGGAAAGAGTGGGACACAGTGGGGGACACAGCTGGACACAGCATGGGAAACAGTGGGGGACACAGCGGGACACAGCGGGACACAGCGAGGACACAGCGGGACAGAGCGGGACACTGCAGGGCACAGCGGGGGACACAGCGGGACACAGCGGGGGACACAGCGAGGACACAACGGAACACAGAGTGGGACACAGTGAGGACACAGCGGGACACAGCGGGACACAGCCGGGTCCCAGCAGTGGACAGAGCTGGACACAGCGGGGGACGCTGCGGGACACAGCGGGGGACACATGGAGGACTCAGCGGGACAAATCGGGGACACAGCGGCGACTCACCGGGGGACACAGCGGGGGACAAAGCGGGACACCACAGAACACAGTGGGAAACAGCGGGACACAGTGGGGAAACTGCGGGGACACAGGAGACAAAGCTTGGACACATAGGACACAGTGGGGGACACAGCGGGGGACACAGCGGGATTTTGTGGGGGACACAGGGGGGACACAGGTGGGACACAGCGGGGGACACAGCAAGGACATATTGGGACACAACAGGGACACAGCGGGACTCAGCGGGGGACACAGCAGTACACAGCGGGACACAGCGGGACACAGCGGGGGACACAGAGGGGTACAGAGCGGGACACAGTGGGGAACACAGCGTGGACACAGTTGGACCCAGCGGGACACAGCGTTGATACAGCGGGGACACAGCGGGACACAGCGGGGTACACAGCTGGAGACACAACGGGACACAGCAGGGGACACACGAGGACACAGCGGAACACAGCGGGGGACACAGTGATGACACAGCGGGACACAGCGAGACACAGCGGAACACAGCGGGGACACAGCGGGGGACACAGCGGGACAGAGCGGGGAACACAGGGAGGACACAGCAGGACCCAGCGGGACTCAGCGTCTATAGAGCGGGGACACAGCGGGACACATCGGGGTACTCAGCTGGCGACACTATGGGACACAGTCAGGGACACACCGATGACAAAGCGGGACACAGCTGGGACTCTGCTGGAACATAGGCGGACACAGCGGGGTACATCTCGGGACACAGCGGGACTCAGTTTGGGGACACAGCGGGGATTCATCGGGACTCATTGGGGGGACTCAGTGAGGGATATATATGGACACAGAGGGGGCATAGGGGGGACACAGCGGGGAATACAGAAGGGGACTCAGCCAGGACACTTGGGGGGACCTCAGCATGGGACTCTGGGGGTATCTCTGTGGGGGGACCACAGTGTTACACTAGCGGGGCTCCTAGCCGGGTTCCCAGCCTGGGTTCT
>NW_012321269.1:0-1647 GCF_000151885.1 Dipodomys ordii
TCATCCCTGGTCTTTCCCTGCTGTGTCCCGCTGTGTCCCGCTGTGTACTGCTGTGTCCCTCGCTGAGTCCTGCTGTGTCCCCGCTGTGTCCCAATGTGTCCTCGCTGTGTCACCCGCTGTGTCCCACTGTGTCCCCCTCTGTGTCACCGTTGTGTCCCGCTGTGTCCTCCCTGTGTCCCCCGCTGTGTCCCGCTGTGTCCCCTGCTGTGTCCCGCTATGTCTACTGCTGTGTTCCTGCTGTGTCCCACTGTGTCCCGCTGTGTCCCCCTGTGTCCTCGCTGTGTCCCACGCTGTGTTCCGCTGTGTCCTTGCTGTGTCCCCCGATGTGGCCAGTTATGTCGCCAGCTGTGTACCCCGCTGTGTCCCGCTGTGTCCCCGCTGTATCGTCGCTGTGTCCTGCTGGGTCACGCTGTGTTCTCGCTGTGTCCACCGCTGTGTCCCGCTGTGTCCACCGCTGTGTCCTGCTGTGTCCCCCGCTCTGCCTGCTGTGTCCACTGCTGTGTCGCCGCTGTGTCCTGCTGTTTCCCCCGCTCTGTCCCGCTGTGTCCTCACTGTGTCCTGCTGTTTCCCGCTGTGTCCTCGCTGTGTCCCACGCTGTGTTCCGCTGTGTCCCCGCTGTGTCCCCCGATGTGTCCCGCTGTGTCCCCGCTGTGTCCCAATGTGTCCTCGCTGTGTCCCCCGCTGTGTCCCGCTGTGTCCCCGCTGTGTCCCCCGCTGTGTCCCGCTGTGTACTCCACTGTGTCCTGCTATGTTCCCGCTCTGTCTCCCCCTTGTCCACCACTGTGTCCCGCTGTGTCCCATGGTGCCTCGTTTTGTCCCCTGCTGTGTCCCCCACTGTCCCCGCTGTGTCCCGCTGTGTCCTCCCTGTGTCCCCGTGTATCGACGCTGTGTCCCGCTGTGTCCTCCCTGTGTTACCCGCTGTGTTCTGCTGTGTCCCCCGCTGAGTCCCGCTGTGTCCCCGCTGTGTCCCAATGTGAACTCGCTGTGTCCCCCGCTGTGTCCCGCTGTGTCCCCCCTTTGTCCCCCGCTGAGTCCCGCTGTGTCCCTCTGTGTCCTCTGCTGTGTCCCCTGCTCTGCCTCACTGTGTCCCCCGCTTGTCCCGCTGTGTCCCGCTGTGAACTGCTGTGTCCCCCGCTGAGTCCCGCTGTGTCCCCGCTGTGTCCCAATGTGTCTTCGCTGTGTCCCCCGCTGTGTCCCGCTGTGTCCCCCCGTATCCCCCGCTGTGTCCCGCTGTGTCCCTCTGTGTCCTCTGCTGTGTCCCCTGCTCTGCCTCACTGTGTTCCCCGCTGTGTCCCGCTGTGTCCCGCTGTGTCCACTGCGGTGTCCCGCTGTGTCCCGCTGTGTCCTACTGTGTCCCCCGCTGTGTCCGCCGCTGTGTCCCGCTGTGTCCCGCTGTGTCCCCCGCTGTGTCCTGCTGTGTCCCGCTGTGTCCCCAGCTGTGTACCCCGCTGTGTCCCACTGTGTCCCCGCTGTATCGACGCTGTGTCCCGCTGTGTCCCGCTGTGTCCTCCCTGTGTTCCCCGCTGTGTTCTGCTGTGTACCAGCTGTGTCTCCGGCTGTGTCCCCGCTGTGTCCTGCGGTGTCCTCGCTGTGTCCCCCGCTGTGTCCCGCTGTGTCCCCCTTGTGTCCCCCGCTGTGTCCCGCTGT
>NW_012321270.1:0-1647 GCF_000151885.1 Dipodomys ordii
GAAGGAGAAGGAGAAGCAGAGGGAGAAGCAGAGTGAGAAGCAGGAGAAAAAGAAGGAGAAGGAGAAAGAGAAGGATTAGGAGTAGGAGAATTAGAAGGACAACAGAAGCAGAAGGAGAAGAAGAAGGAGAAGCAGAAGGAGAAGCAGAAGAAGCAGAAGCATGAGAAGCAGAAGAAGCAGAATGAGAATCAGAAGAATGATAAATGAAGACGAAGACGGAAAGGAGAGCAGAAGCAGAATGCGAAACAAAAAAAAGAGAAGGCGGAACGAAAAAGTATTGGGTTAAGACAGATGGAGCAATAGCAGCATCAGAAGCAGACGAAGCAAAGCAGAAGTAGAAGCCGACGAAGCCGACGCCTGCGGAGCAGGAGAAGGAGGAGGATGAGGAGGAGGAGGAGGAGGAATAGAAGCAGGAGTAGAAGTAGAAGCAGAGGGAGACGGAGAAGCAGACGAAGGGGGAGGGGAAACGGAAGACTAGTAAGTCGAAGCAGAAGGAACAGCAGCAACAGCAGCAGAGCAGCAGCAGCAGAAGAAGAAGAAGAAGAAGAAGAAGAAGAAGAAGAAGAAGAAGAAGAAGAAGAAGAAGAAGAAGAAGAAGAAGAAGAAGAAGAAGAAGAAGAAGAAAAGAAAAAGAAGAAGAAGAATCAGAAGAAGGAGAACCAGAATGAGAAGCAGAAGGAGAAGGAGAAGCAGGAAAATCAGAAGAAGGAGAAGCAGAAGAAGCAGAAGGGGAAGCAGACAAGGAGAAGCAGAACAAGGAGAAGCAGAAGCAGAAGGAGATACAGAAGGAGAAGCAGAAGTAGAAGGAGGAAGCACAAGCAGAAGGAGAAGCAGAAGCAGAAAGAGAAGCAAAAGCAGAAGGAGAAAGCAGAAGGAGAAGTAGAAGAAACAGAAGAAGCAGACGCAGTAGCAGAAACAGAAGAAGATGCAGAAGCAGAAGGAGAAGCAGAAGGAAAAGCAGAAGAATGAGAAGGAGAAAGAGAAACAGAAGGAGAAGCAAAAAGAGAAGCAGAACAAGGAGCAGGAGAAGGAAAAGCAGAAGGAGAAGCAGAAAGAGCAGCAGAAGGGGAAGCAGAAGAAGCAGAAACAGGAGAAGCAGAAGCAGAAGAAACAGGAGAAGGACAAGAAGCAGAAGTAGAAGGAGAAGCAGAAACAGAAGGAAAAGCAGAAGGAGAAGCAGGAGAAGCAGAAGAAGTAGCAGCCGGAGAAGCAGAAGCAGAAGAAGCCGAAGATGCAGAAGCAGAACCTGAAGCAGAAGGAGAAGCAGGAGAAGGAGAAGAAGCAGAATCTGGAGAAGCAGAAGGAGAAGCAGAAGCAGAAAGAGGAGCAGACGAAGAGAAGCAGAACGAGAAGCAGGAGAAGCAGAAGAAGAAGAAACAGAATAAGGAGAAGTAGCAGAAGCAGAAGGAGAAGCAGAAGGAGAAGCAGAAAGAGAAGCAGAAACAGAAGGAGAAGCAGAAAGAGAAGGAGAGGAAGCAGAAGAAGCAGAAGCATAAGAATCCGAAGAAGCAGAAGCAGAACCTGAAGCAGGAGAAGTAGAAGAAGCAGAATCTGGAGAAGCAGAATGAGAAGCAGAAGGAGAAGCAGAAGCAGAAAGAGAATCAAAAGCAGAAGTAGAAGCAGAAGAAACAAAAGAAGCAGAAGCAG
>NW_012321271.1:0-1646 GCF_000151885.1 Dipodomys ordii
TTCTGCTTCTCTTTTGCTTCTCCTTCTGCTTCTGCTTCTCCTTCTGCTCCTTCTCTTTCTTCTGTTTCTTCTTCTTCTTCTTCTTCTTCTTCTTCTTCTTCTTCTTCTTCTTCTTCTTCTTCTTCTTCTTCTTCTTCTTCTTCTTCTTCTTCTTCTTCTTCTTCTTCTTCTTCTTCTTCTTCTTCTTCTTCTTCTTCTTCTTCTGCTCCTCCCGCTTCTGCTTCTTCTGATTCTCCTGCTTGTCCTTCTCCTTCTGCATCTCCTTCTCCTTCTTCTCCTTCTTTTTCAACTTCTGCTTCTGCTTCTTCTGATTGTCCAAATTCTCCTTCTTCTTCTCCTTCTGTTTCTGCTTCTCTTTCTGCTTCTGCATCTCCTTCTGCTTCACCTTCTGCTGCTCTTTCTCCTTCTTCTGTTTTTCCCTCTGCTTCTGCTTCTTATGCTTCTTCTTTAGCTTCTGCTTCTGCTTCTCCTGCTTCTGCTTCTTATGCTTCTACTGCTTCTTCTTCTCTTTCTGCTTCTTCTTCTCCTGCTTGATTTTCTGATTCTTCTGCTGCTTCTCCTTCTGCTGCATCTTCTACTTCTCCTTCTGCTTCTCTTTTTGCTTCTGCTTCTGCTTCTCCTTCTGCTTCTGCTCTTCTTCTTCTGTTTTTTTGCTTCTGTTTCTTCTTCAAATTCTTCTGATTCTACTTCTGCTTCTCCTTCTTCTCCTCTTTCTGCTTCTACTTCTGCTTCTTCTGATTCTCCTGCTTCTCCTTCTTGTTCTCCTTCTGTTTCTGCTTCTCTTTCTGCTACTGATTCTCCTTCTGCTGCTCCTTCTCCTTCTCCTTCTTCTGCTTCTCCCACTGCTTCTGCTTCTGCTTCTTTTGCTTATTCTTTTTCTTCTGCTTCTGCTTCTCGTGCTTCTGCTTCTTCTGCTTCTACTGCTTCTCCTTCTGCTTCTCCTTCTGCTTCATCTTCTTCTTCTCCTTCTTCTTCTTCTTCTTCTTCTTCTTCTTCTTCTTCTTCTTCTTCTTCTTCTTCTTCTTCTTCTTCTTCTTCTTCTTCTTCTTCTTCTTCTTCTTCTTCTCCTTCTTCTGCTTCTGCTTCTCCTGCTTCTTCTGCTTCTAATGCTTCTCCTTCTGCTTCTCATTCTGCTTCTGCTTCTCCTTCTGCTTCTCCTACTGCTTCTGCAGCCCTTCATTCTCCTTCTCCTTCTACTACAGCTGCTTCACCTTCTGCTTCTACTTCTTATGCTTCTCCTGCATCTACTTCAGCATCAACTTCTGCTTCTGCTTCTCCTTCTGCATTTTCATATGCTTCTGCATATCCATCAATACAACTTCTGCATCTTCAGCTTACCCATCAGATACCTCTTCTGCTACAGCCTCAGATATACAACAACATACACGTACTTCAATTTTCCTTCTGCTTCTCCTTCAGCTTCTGCAGCAATGCTACTGCATAAGCTATTCTAATTCTGAGGATCTACAAATTGTCTTGCTGATCCTACGCTCCTCTCCTTCCGCTTCCCCTTCTGATACTCCTATTCTCTACCAAAACACTCGGTATACCATACCACCTCCACTTAGACTACAGATCTAAGCATCAACTGGCTACGGCCACAGCTCATAAGGATCCACTTAGGATTATCAGCAGATTTGGATCCT
>NW_012321272.1:0-1646 GCF_000151885.1 Dipodomys ordii
ATTCCCAAGGAGGCTACATCATCCATTCACCCACCCCCATCCCATTTTCTGGAAAAGAAGGCCAGTCTCTCCTCGGGGTCCAGCCAGGCGTGGGCCCGGCTTTCTCAGTCCAGTCAGCGCGATGGGTTGGTTTGTTGCTAGTTTTTCCCCCATAGCAATTTCATGAGAGAAAACCTGCAGTTCACAAAAGACCACCATTAGAAGGCGCGCGCTCGCCGTCGACAGGGGTGTATGGAGGCGGCAGGAGGGGCAAAACACGGGTCGGGGTCAGTCACTCACTCAGTCAGGTCAGTTCCTCACCTACCCGGCAGTGGGGAGTGAGAGTTTCTGACATACACATACATATAGGTTGTTTATGATTCATTATTATCATCATTTGCTTTTCCTCTGTCGTAGCCATGACGACGGGGAGGGGGGAGGGCGGGGTTTCGACCGCCAGCGGACGTGTTGCGGAGGGGGAGGGGGAGGGGGATGAGTCGCTCATTCCCTGGATAGATCCGTCTCCCCTCCTCTCCACCATTCTCTCCCTCCCCGTTCCCCACGTCCCCACCCGCCTTCGGGCTTCCCTGGAGTCCTGCTCCTAATTATCTCTATAATATCTCTTTATCTTCCAGCCCCTGCTCCCTGACCGAATGGTGATATCTGAAGCACTCAGCGGCAACCAGACAGCCAGAGGGGAACGCGAGCCATCCATGCAGGTGGCGTAACCGTCCATCCTCACGCCCCCCCCCCGCAGGCGATTACTCGACCACGACCACGACCTCCGACCCCCCCCCCGCACCAAAATCCACAACCCTACCCTCGGAACAAAATAAAACAAATTTGCTTGAATCTCACGCTGCCTTTTGTTTGTAATTGACGCAATAGGCGAAGGGGAGGGATCTCATTTCTGGTGCCTGACGGGGGGGGAGGGGGGATGGGGCGGGGGAATAGGAGAGGAGAGAAGAAGGGGCAGAGGGCATCTCAGTGTATCTGTGTGTGTGCGTGCGTGCATATTTGAGGAAACTCAAAGATCAGATGCGACAGAGCATGTAGGTAGTCCAGCCGGACCAATTCACCACGACTCTGTCTCTTGTCTCTCTGTTTCTGTTTCTCTATTTCTCTCTCTGTGTCTCTCTTTGTCTCTGTCTGTCGGTCTGTCTGTCTGTTTGTATCTCTCTCTCTCTCTCTCTCGTTTGAATTTTCTCTCCCGCCCGCCCGCCCGCCCGCACTCCCTCCCTCCTTTTCCTCTCGACTTGCCAGTCAATCCTTTGGCTTGAGCTACTTTACTGGCGCTCCAACACACAACGGTCCCACTCTGAGCCTGCCTGCCTGCCTATGCATGGGCCCCATACTACAACGAGGCACATCATCATCCCCACCCCACCCCTTCTCTGAAAAGAAGGCAGTCTCTCTCGGGGCCAGCCAGCCTGGGCCGGTTTTCTCAGTCAGTCAGTGCGTGGTTTGTTTGTTCTTTTTTTTCCCCCATGCATTTCATGAGAGAAAACTGCAATTCACAAAACCACCACTAGATGGCGCGCGTTCGCCGTCGACAAGGTGGATGGGGTGGCGGGAGGGGCAAAACACGGGTCGGGTCAGTCACTCACTCAGTCAGTCAGTCCTCACCTACCCGGCAGTGGGGAGTGAGAGTTCTGACATACACATAC
>NW_012321273.1:0-1646 GCF_000151885.1 Dipodomys ordii
TCCCCCAGTGATTCTGACTTCTGACTCTTTAGACTTATTCATTATCATCTAGATTCTCTGACTTCTGACTCTCTAGCTCTCTGACTTCTCATTATAGCTTCTCATTATGACATCTCTCTCATATCTCATCATCGTCATCATCATCTCATCATCATCATCATCATCATCATCATCATCATCATCATCATCATCATCATCATCTATATCATCATCATCATCATCATCATCATTTTCTTTTTCATCTTCTTTATTTTCTTCTTCGTCTTCTACTTCATCTTCGTCATCTTCGTCTTCTTCTTCTTCTTCTTCTCTTTCGTCTGCTTCTGCTTTTCCTGCTTCTTCTGCTTCTACTGCTTCTCTTTCTGCTTCTCACTCTGTTTCTGCTTCTCCTTCTGCTTCTCCTATTCCTTCTGCTGCCCTTCCTTCTCCTTCTCCTTCTCCTACTTCTGCTTCTCCTGCTTTTGCTTCTTTTGCTTCTCCTGCTCCTCCTTCTGCATCTTCTTCTGCTTCTGCTTCTCCTTCTGCTGCTTCTTCTGCTTCTGTTTCTCCTTCTTCTGCTTCTCCTTCTGATTCTCCTTCTGCTTCTCCTTCTGCTGCTCCTTCTGCTTCTCGTTCTGCTTCTGATTCTCCTTCTGCTCTTCCTACTCCTAATCCTTCTCTTTCTCCTTCTCTATCTTCTTCTTCTGCTTCTCGTTCTGCTCTCCTTCTGCTTCTGCTTCTTCTGCTTGTTCTGTTTCTTCTGCTTCAGGTCCTGCTTCTGCTTCTTCGGCTTCTTCTGTTTCTTCTTCTGCTTTTCCTGCTACTGCTTCTTCTCCTTCTCTTTCTGCTTCTCCTTCTGCTTCTGCTTCTCCTTCTGCTCCTTCTCCTTCTTCTGTTTCTTTTTCTTCTCCTCCTTCTTCTTCTTCTTCTTCTTCTTCTTCTTCTTCTTCTTCTTCTTCTTCTTCTTCTTCTTCTTCTTCTTCTTCTTCTTCTTCTTCTTCTTCTTCTTCTTCTTCTTCTGCTTCTCCCGCTTCTGCTTCTTTTGCTTCTCCTTCCTTTCCTCTGCTTCTGCTTTTTCTTCTCCTTCTTCTGCTTCTCTTTCTGATTCTGCTTCTGCTTCTTCTGATTCTCCAACTTCTCCTTCTTCTTCTCCTTCTGTTTCTGCTTCTCTTTCTGTTTCTGCATCTCCTTCTGCTTCACCTTCTGCTGCTCCTTCTTCTGTTTCTCCCTCTGCTTCTGCTTCTGCTTCTTATGCTTCTTCTTTCTCTTCTGATTCTGCTTCTCCTGCTTCTGCTTCTTATGCTTCTACTGCTTCTTCTTCTGCTTCTCCTTCTTCTGCTTCTACTTCTCTTTCTATTTCTGCTTTTCCTGCTTGTTTTTCTGCTTCTTCTGCTGCTTCTCCTTCTGCTGCTTCTTCTACTTCTCTTTCTTCTTCTCTTTTTGTTTCTCCTTCTGCTTCTTCTGTTTCTCCTGCCTGAATTTCTGGTTCTACTTCTTCTGCTGCTTCTCTTTCTGTTTCTGCTTATACTTCTGCTTCTGTTTCTGCTTCTTCTGCTTCTTCTCTTTCGGCTTCACTTGCTTCTGCTTCTTGTGCTTCTCCTGCTTCCCTTTCTGCTTCTCATTCCGCTTCGGCTTCTCTTTCGGCTTCGGAATCTCCTCCTCTCCTT
>NW_012321274.1:0-1646 GCF_000151885.1 Dipodomys ordii
GAGACCGGCGAATCGAGTAGTCCCAGCCGATATATCCACCAATCTCCACTATCTCCCCTCTCCCTCTCCGGGTATAAAGCTTTCTGTCCTGAGTATATCCATATTACGGGGGGGCGGAACGACTCCTCCCCCTCCCCCTCCCCCTCCGCAACACGTCGTGCTGGCGGTCGAAACCCCGCCCTCCCCCCTCCCCGTCGTCATGGCTACGACAGAGGAAAAGCAAATGATGATAATAATGAATCATAACAACCTATATGTATGTGTATGTCAGAACTCTCACTCCCCACTGCCGGGTAGGTGAGGACTGACTGACTGAGTGAGTGACTGACCCGACCCGTGTTTTGCCCCTCCCGCCGCCCCATCCACCTTGTCGACGGCGAACGCGCGCCATCTAGTGGTGGTTTTGTGAATTGCAGTTTTCTCTCATGAAATGCATGGGGGAAAAAAAAGAACAAACAAACCACGCACTGACTGACTGAGAAAACCGGCCCAGGCTGGCTGGCCCCGAGAGAGACTGCCTTCTTTTCAGAGAAGGGGTGGGGTGGGGATGATGATGTGCCTCGTTGGAGTCTGGGGCCCATGCATAGGCAGGCAGGCAGGCAGGCAGGCTCGGAGTGGGACCGTTGTGTGTTGGAGCGCCAGTACAGTAGCTCAAGCCCCAGGATTGACTGGCAAGTCGAGAGGAAAAGGAGGGAGGGAGTGCGGGCGGGCGGGCGGGAGAGAGAATTCAAACGAGAGAGAGAGAGAGAGAGAGACAGACAGACAGACAGACAGACAGACAGACAGAGAGAAAGAGAGACACAGAGAGAGAAATAGAGAAACAGAAACAGAGAGACAAGAGACAGAGACGTGGTGAATTGGTCCGGCTGGACTACATACATTCTCTGTCGCGTCCGAACTTTGAGTTTCCTCAAAGATGCACGCACGCACACACACAGATACACTGAGATGCCCTCTGCCACCTCTTCTCTCCTCTCCAATTCCCCGCCCCCTCCCCACTCCCCCCCCCGTCAGGCACCAGAAATGAGATCCCTCCCCTTCGCCTATTGCGTCAATTACAAACAAAAGGCAGCGTGAGATTCAAGCAAATTTGTTTTATTTTGTTCCGAGGGTAGGGTTGTGGATTTTTTTGCGGGGGGGGGGGGTCGGAGGCCGTGGTCGTGGTCGAGTAATCGCCTGCGGACGGGGGGGGGGTGAGGATGGACGGTTACGCCACCTGCATGGATGGCTCGCGTTCCCCTCTGGCTGTCTGGTTGCCGCTGAGTGCTTCAGATATCACCATCCGGTCAGGAAGCAGGGGCTGGAAGATAAAGAGATATTAAAGAGATAATTAGGAGCAGGACTCCAGGGAAGCCCGAAGGCGGGGGGGGGGGTGGGGGGAGGATAAGAATCCAAGGAAATTTCTTGCCTGGGTGGACTTTCAACCATAATCTTGAAATCTTAATATTAAGATATACAGATCTCTTGAATATCCATGATAGATTATATATATAATAAAATAAATAAAAATAAATAATATTTGCAAGTTTTTTGATCTCAAGGAAACCACTGCGGGGAAAATGATATAGGAAAGTATAGTGTAGTATTCTTTCCACAATAGGAAGTGCATGACATTAGCAGAAGTATAGTATTTTTTCACAATAATG
>NW_012321275.1:0-1646 GCF_000151885.1 Dipodomys ordii
AGCAGAAGCAGAAGGAGAAGCAGAAAGAGAAGCAGGATAAGCAGAAGATGCAGAAGCAGGAGATAGCAGCAGCAGGAGAAGCAGAAGCAGGAGAAGCCGAATAAGCATAAGCAGAACCTTGAAGCAGAAATGAGAAGCAGAAGAAGCAGAATTTGGAGAAGCAGAAGGTGAAGCAGAAGCAGAAAGAGAAGCAAAAGCAGAAGGAGATGCAGAAGAAACAGAAGAAGCAGTGGCAGTATCAGAAGAAGCAGAAGATTCAGAAGCAGAAGGAGAAGCAGAAGGAAAAGCAGAAGAACTAGAAGGAGAAGGAGAAGGAGAATCAGGAGTAGAAGCAGAAAGAGAAGCAGAAGAAGAAGCAGTAGAAGCATAAGAAGCAGAAGCAGGAGAAGCAGAACCAGAAGAAAAAGAAGAAGCATAAGAAGCAGAAGCAGAGGGAGGAACAGAAGAAGGAGAAGGAGCAGCAGAAGGTGAAGCAGAAGGAAATGCAGAAGCAGAAAGAGAAGCAGAAATAGAAGAAGAAGAAGGAGAAGTTGGAGAATCAGAAGAAGCAGAAGCAGAAAGAGAAGCAGAAGAAGGAGAAGGAGAAGCAGAAGGAGAAGGACAAGCAGCAGAAGCAGAAGAAGCAGAAGAAGAAGAAGAAGAAGAAGAAGAAGAAACAGAAGAAGGAGAAGGAGCAGAAGGAGAAGCAGAAGCAGAAGGAGAAGCAGAAAGAGAAGCAGAAGAAGCAGTAGCAGGTGAAGTAGAAGCAGAAGAAACAGAAGAAGCCGAAGAATCAGAAGGAGAACCTGAAGCAGAAGGAGAAGCAGAAGCAGCAGAAGCTGGAAAAGAAGAAACAGAAGAAACCGAACAAGCAGAAGAAGCAGAAGCAGAACGAGAAGCAGAATAAGAAGGAGAAAGAGAAGGATTAGGAGTAGGAGGAGCAGACGCAGAATAGGAAGCAGAAAGAGAAGCAGAAGAAGAAACAGAATAAGCAGAAGCAGGAGAAGCAGAAGCAGAAGCAGAATGAGAAGCACAAGAAGGAGAAATTGAAGGAGAAGGAGAAGGAGACGGAGAAGCAGAAGGAGAAGTAGGAGAAGCAGGAGAAGAAGAAGCAGGAGAAGCAGAAACAGAAGAAGCAGAAGGAGAAGAGCAGAAGCAGAAGGAGAAGCAGAAGGAGAAGCAGAAGAAGCAGAAGCTGAAGCAGAAGAAGAAGAAACAGAAAAAGCAGAAGAAGCAGAAGAAGAAGAAGCAGGAGAAGCAGAAGAAGAAGGAGAAGGAGAAAGAGAAGGATTAGGAGTAGGAGAAACAGAAGGATAAGCAGAAGCAGAAAGGGAAGGAGAATGAGAAGGAGAAGCAGGAGAAGCAGAAGAAGCAGAAGCAGGAGAAGCAGAAGCAGAAGAAACATAGGAAGGAGAAGAAGCAGAAGGAGAAGCAGAAACAGAAGGAAAAGCAGAAAGAGAAGCAGGAGAAGCAGAAGAAGCAGCAGCAGGAGAAGCAGAAGCAGAAGAAGCAGAAGCAGAACCTGAAGCAGAAGGAGAAGCAGGAGAAGCAGAAGAAGCAGAATCTGGAGAAGCAGAAGGAGAAGCAGAAGCAGAAAGAGAAGCAAAAGCAGAAGGAGAAGCAGAAGGGGAAGCAGAAGAAACAGAAGAAGCAGAGGCAGTAGCTGA